>NC_143031.1:88448411-88528411 GCF_057628025.1 Oncorhynchus mykiss | reverse complement strand
CACACACGTATTTATTTAGTATTTCACCTTTATTTAACCAGGTCGGCCAGTTGAGAACACCTTTATTTAACCAGGTCGGCCAGTTGAGAACACCTTTATTTAACCAGGTCGGCCAGTTGAGAACACCTTTATTTAACCAGGTCGGCCAGTTGAGAACACCTTTATTTAACCAGGTAGGCTAGTTGAGAACACCTTTATTTAACCAGGTCGGCCAGTTGAGAACACCTTTATTTAACCAGGTAGGCCAGTTGAGAACACCTTTATTTAACCAGGTCGGCCAGTTGAGAACACCTTTATTTAACCAGGTAGGCCAGTTGAGAACACCTTTATTTAACCAGGTCGGCCAGTTGAGAACACCTTTATTTAACCAGGTCGGCCAGTTGAGAACACCTTTATTTAACCAGGTCGGCCAGTTGAGAACACCTTTATTTAACCAGGTCGGCCAGTTGAGAACACCTTTATTTAACCAGGTAGGCTAGTTGAGAACACCTTTATTTAACCAGGTCGGCCAGTTGAGAACACCTTTATTTAACCAGGTAGGCCAGTTGAGAACACCTTTATTTAACCAGGTCGGCCAGTTGAGAACACCTTTATTTAACCAGGTCGGCCAGTTGAGAACACCTTTATTTAACCAGGTCGGCCAGTTGAGAACACCTTTATTTAACCAGGTAGGCTAGTTGAGAACACCTTTATTTAACCAGGTCGGCCAGTTGAGAACACCTTTATTTAACCAGGTAGGCCAGTTGAGAACACCTTTATTTAACCAGGTCGGCCAGTTGAGAACACCTTTATTTAACCAGGTAGGCCAGTTGAGAACACCTTTATTTAACCAGGTCGGCCAGTTGAGAACACCTTTATTTAACCAGGTCGGCCAGTTGAGAACACCTTTATTTAACCAGGTCGGCCAGTTGAGAACACCTTTATTTAACCAGGTCGGCCAGTTGAGAACACCTTTATTTAACCAGGTAGGCTAGTTGAGAACACCTTTATTTAACCAGGTCGGCCAGTTGAGAACACCTTTATTTAACCAGGTAGGCCAGTTGAGAACACCTTTATTTAACCAGGTAGGCCAGTTGAGAACACCTTTATTTAACCAGGTCGGCCAGTTGAGAACACCTTTATTTAACCAGGTCGGCCAGTTGAGAACACCTTTATTTAACCAGGTCGGCCAGTTGAGAACACCTTTATTTAACCAGGTCGGCCAGTTGAGAACACCTTTATTTAACCAGGTCGGCCAGTTGAGAACACCTTTATTTAACCAGGTAGGCCAGTTGAGAACACCTTTATTTAACCAGGTAGGCCAGTTGAGAACACCTTTATTTAACCAGGTCGGCCAGTTGAGAACACCTTTATTTAACCAGGTCGGCCAGTTGAGAACACCTTTATTTAACCAGGTCGGCCAGTTGAGAACACCTTTATTTAACCAGGTCGGCCAGTTGAGAACACCTTTATTTAACCAGGTCGGCCAGTTGAGAACACCTTTATTTAACCAGGTAGGCCAGTTGAGAACACCTTTATTTAACCAGGTAGGCCAGTTGAGAACAGGTTCTCATTTACAACATCGACCCAGACCAAGATAAAGCAAAGCAGTTTGACACAAACAACAACACAGAGTTACACATGGAGTAAACAACAACACAGAGTTAGTTACACATGGAGTAAACAACAACACAGAGTTACACATGGAGTAAACAACAACACAGAGTTAGTTACACATGGAGTAAACAACAACACAGAGTTAGTTACACATGGAGTAAACAACAACACAGAGTTACACATGGAATAAACAACAACACAGAGTTAGTTACACATGGAGTAAACAACAACACAGAGTTACACACACATGGAGTAAACAACAACACAGAGTTACACATGGAGTAAACAACAACACAGAGTTAGTTACACATGGAGTAAACAACAACACAGAGTTAGTTACACATGGAGTAAACAACAACACAGAGTTACACATGGAGTAAACAACAACACAGAGTTAGTTACACATGGAGTAAACAACAACACAGAGTTACACACACATGGAGTAAACAACAACACAGAGTTACACATGGAATAAACAACAACACAGAGTTAGTTACACATGGAGTAAACAACAACACAGAGTTACACACACATGGAGTAAACAACAACACAGAGTTACACATGGAGTAAACAACAACACAGAGTTAGTTACACATGGAGTAAACAACAACACAGAGTTACACACACATGGAGTAAACAACAACACAGAGTTACACATGGAGTAAACAACAACACAGAGTTAGTTACACATGGAGTAAACAACAACACAGAGTTACACACACATGGAGTAAACAACAACACAGAGTTACACATGGAGTAAACAACAACACAGAGTTACACATGGAGTAAACAGTCAATAACACAGTAGAAAGGTCTATATACAGTGTGTGCAAATGAAGTAGGATAAGGGAGGTAAGGCAATAAATAGGCCGTAGAGGCAGAATAATTACAATTTAATAATTAAACACTGGAATGGTAGGATGTGCAGAAGATGAATGTGCAGGTAGAGATACTGGGGTGCAAAGGATCGAGATAAATACAGTATGGGAGTAATGCGGTGTGTGTTGGTGGTCAGGCGCAGGAGAATTAACTTGCTAAAGACGTTTCATGCAAAAGAGCAAGATGAATAACAATATGGGGATGAGGAAGTTGGATGGGCTGTTTACAGATGGGCTATGAACAGGTGCAGTGATCTGTGAGCTGCTCTGACAGCTGGTGCTTAAAGCTAGTGAGGGAGTTAAGAGTCTCCAGCTTCAGTGATTTTTGCAGTTCGTTCCAGTCATCGGCAGCAGAGAACTGGAAGGAAAGGCGGCCGAAGGAAGAACTGGTTTTTGGGGGTGACCAGTGAGATATACCTGCTGGAGCGCGTGCTACAGGTGGGTGCTGCTATGGTGACCAGTGAGATATACCTGCTGGAGCGCGTGCTACAGGTGGGTGCTGCTATGGTGACCAGTGAGATATACTTGCTGGAGCGCGTGCTACAGGTGGGTGCTGCTATGGTGACCAGTGAGATATACCTGCTGGAGCGCGTGCTACAGGTGGGGGGTTGCTATGGTGACCAATGAGCTGAGATAAGGCGGGGTTTTACCTACCTAGCAAAGACTTATGAACACAGCAGAGAAAAATGTAATGGAAAAATGGTATTATGTTTTAAAAAATTCAAAAAATATGTGTATGTCTACTATAGGTGTTGTTGTCCATAGGATCAACGTTTTCAACTTTAACCTGACCCCAGTTATAAACTGATCCTGGTTCAGCTATTCAGAGCAGTGACCTCTGGTGTAATGGCTTACTATTGTGGTTACCTGCCTCCTCTGACCACTAGGTTACCTACCTCCTCTACACTCTAACCACTAGGCTACCTGCCTCCTCTACACTCTAACCACTAGGCTACCTGCCACCTCTACACTCTAACCACTAGACTACCTGCCTCCTCTACCCTCTAACCACTAGGCTACCTGCCTCCTCTACAGTCTAACCACTAGGCTACCTGCCTCCACTACACTCTAACCACTAGACTACCTGCCTCCTCTACACTCTAACCACTAGACTACCTGCCTCCTCTACACTCTAACCACTAGGCTACCTGCCTCCTCTACACTCTAACCACTAGGCTACCTGCCGCCTCTACACTCTAACCACTAGTCTACCTGCCACCTCTACACTCTAACCACTAGGCTACCTGCCTCCTCTACACTCTAACCACTAGGCTACCTGGTACCTCTACACTCTAACCACTAGACTACCTGCCTCCTCTACACTCTAACCACTAGGCTACCTGCCTCCTCTACACTCTAACCACTAGGCTACCTGCCTCCTCTACACTCTAACCACTAGGCTACCTGCCACCTCTACACTCTAACCACTAGACTACCTGCGTCCTCTACACTCTAACCACTAGACTACCTGCCTCCTCTACACTCTAACCACTAGGCTACCTGCCTCCTCTACACTCTAACCACTAGGCCACCTGCCTCCTATACACTCTAACCACTAGACTACCTGCCTCCTCTACACTCTAACCACTAGGCTACCTGCCTCCTCTACACTCTAACCACTAGGCTACCTGCCTCCTCTACACTCTAACCACTAGGCTACCTGCCTCCTCTACACTCTAACCACTAGGCTACCTGCCGCCCCATGTAATGTCTTACTGTAATCCTCTTCAATAAATAACCTCTCTCTATCCTCCACCACACTGTGTGTGTGTGTGTGTGTGTGTGTGTGTGTGTGTGTGTGTGTGTGTGTGTGTGTGTGTGTGCGTGCGTGCGTGCGTGCGTGCGTGCGTGCGTGCGTGCGTGCGTGCGTGTGTGTGTGTGTGTGTTTAAATTGTAGCCTTCTTCTTTACTCTGATGAAGTCCCACCTTGATCAAACGCTTTCCCAGGATTCCATGTACCTGGCTCCTGAAACACACAACCATCAGGATGATTAACATTACAACACACACAGACACACACACACACACACACACACACACACACACACACACACACACACACACACACACACACACACACAGTAAATAGAGAGAATAGTGTGTAGATGTTACCAACCTCCACTTCCTAGCGGTCAGACAGCAGTAGATAGAACAGATAGAGATATCAGACAGAATAGTTAGAGATATCAGACAGGACAGTTAGAGATATCAGACAGTAGTAGACAGAACAGATAGAGATATCAGACAGAATAGTTAGAGATATCAGACAGGACAGTTAGAGATATCAGACAGCAGTAGACAGAACAGATAGAGATATCAGACAGAATAAATAGAGATATCAGACAGGACAGTTAGAGATATCAGACAGGACAGTTAGAGATATCAGACAGGACAGTTAGAGATATCAGACAGGACAGTTAGAGATATCAGACAGGACAGTTAGAGATATCAGACAGGACAGTTACAGATATCAGACAGGACAGTTACAGATATCAGACAGAACCGATAGAGATATCAGACAGTACAGTACATTTGGAGAGATCAGATAGTAGACAGATTAGTTAGAGATATCAGACAGGACAGATAGAGATATCAGACAGAACAGATAGAGATATCAGACAGGACAGTTAGAGATATCAGACAGATTAGTTTGAAATATCAGACAGATTAGTTAGAGATATCAGACAGCAGTAGACTAGTCTACCCGAGTACCCAGAGTAGTCTACCCCAGTAACCAGAGTAGTCTACCCCAGTACCCAGAGTAGTCTACCCCAGTAACCAGAGTAGTCTACCCCAGTAACCAGTCTACCCCAGTAACCAGAGTAGTCTACCCCAGTAACCAGTCTACCCCAGTAACCAGAGTAGTCTACCCCAGTACCCAGAGTAGTCTACCCCAGTAACCAGAGTAGTCTACCCCAGTAACCAGTCTACCCCAGTAACCAGAGTAGTCTACCCTGCATGAGGTGAAACCAAACCAGTGGAAAAGTGGCCTCCACTCTCTATTCCAGTACATACAGATGTCTGTTTTCCCCTGCTCCTGTTCCTGCCCATTTCCTAATGGGACATTCTAAATTAATGTTTACATATCAGGTAAAACACCAGATGACATTGAGAATAGTCTGAGGGGTGAAACTATGATCGCTATGACGAGAGAACAGGGTGTGCAGCCTGAGGCAAGGAATAACACAGTAGTTGTTTTTTCTCCACTTTCTCCAAATCTTCAATATCCTGTACTCGCAGCGTGCCTCTCTTATATGACAGAGATCCTTTATCTAAACACAAGCTGCTCTAACAGCAGTCTGGGTGACAGAGATCCTTTATCTAAACACAAGATGCTCTAACAGCAGTCTCTTATATGTTTTGATTTCTAAGATATTCTAAGGTTTGTATCATCTAAAGATGTTAAATAACTCTAAATCTAGCACATAGGACCCGTTTCAAATAATCATTTTAAACATTCCACATAGCCACTTCATATGCGGACACTCGCTGTGGAATAAAACACATATCCTTTCCGTTTTTATTCATCTTCTTCACACAGTATTAAACCGTCTTCTGAGGAGACAATAACTGGCTTACAACATGTCATGACCTCCACAGCCCTGGTCACCCTGCTACCATCAGGAGACAGGACATCTAGACAGCCCTGGTCACCCTGCTACCACCAGGAGACAGGACATCTAGACAGCCCTGGTCACCCTGCTACCATCAGGAGACAGGACATCTAGACAGCCCTGGTCACCCTGCTACCATCAGGAGACAGGACATCTAGACAGCCCTGGTTACCCTGCTACCATCAGGAGACAGGACATCTAGACAGCCCTGGTCACCCTGCTTCCATCAGGAGACAGGACATCTAGACAGCCCTGGTCACCCTGCTACCATCAGGAGACAGGACATCTAGACAGCCCTGGTCACCCTGCTACCATCAGGAGACAGGACATCTAGACAGCCCTGTTCACCCTGCTACCATCAGGAGACAGGACATCTAGACAGCCCTGTTCACCCTGCTACCATCAGGAGACAGGACATCTAGACAGCCCTGGTCACCCTGCTACCATCAGGAAACAGGACATCTAGACAGCCCTGTTCACCCTGCTACCATCAGGAGACAGGACATCTAGACAGCCCTGTTCACCCTGCTACCATCAGGAGACAGGACATCTAGACAGCCCTGTTCACCCTGCTACCATCAGGAGCCCTAGTCACAACACTATTTCTCCCTCCATCCCCCTTTCCCTCTCTATCGCTCTCTCTCTCTCTCCCTCCCTCTCTCTCACTCTCTCTCTCTCTCTCTCTCTCTCCCCTCCCTCTCTCCCTCCCTCCCTCCCTCCCTCCCTCCCTCCCTCCCTCCCTCCCTCCCTCCCTCCCTCCCTCACAATAGTCTGTCCCGAGGACAAACCACTCTAATAGTTTGATGCTCAGAAAGTCTTTGTTGTTCACTGTTAAAAGATGCTTTCAGAGATACACAGAACGTGCCTGTAGAGACATGCAGGTGTGTGCGTGTCTCAGCGGTCAGTGTGGTCAGTAGCCTGGCCTTACTTAGTGAGGGTCAGAGATTAACTGTCATCAGCTAAGAGGCTAAATCAGGATTTAAACCACCTGACAATCTGCTCACCTTCCCTTCTCTCTGTCTTTCTCTGTCTCTCTATTCTCTCCCTCTTTGATCTAGTTTCAAATGTGTCCCTCCTGTCCTTCACAGTAGATCCCTCTCTCATCTCATTTCCTATGTGTCCCTCCTGTCCTTCACAGTAGATCCCTCTCTCATCTCATTTCCTATGTGTCCCTCCTGTCCTTCACAGTAGATCCCTCTCTCATCTCATGTCCTATGTGTCCCTCCTGTCCTTCACAGTAGATCCCTCTCTCATCTCATTTCCTATGTGTCCCTCCTGTCCTTCACAGTAGATCCCTCTCTCATCTCATTTCCTATGTGTCCCTCCTGTCCTTCACAGTAGATCCCTCTCTCATCTCATGTCCTGTGTCCCTCCTGTCCTCCATAGTAGATCTCTGTCTGTCTGTCTGTCTGTCTGTCTGTCTGTCTGTCTGTCTGTCTGTCTGTCTGTCTGTCTGTCTGTCTGTCTGTCTGTCTGTCTGTCTGTCTGTCTCATTACACAGGTGCACCTTGTGCTGTGTACAATAAAAATGCCACTCTAAAATGTGCAGTTTTGTCATACAACACAATGTCACAGATGTCTTTAGTTTTGAGGGAGCGTGCAATTGACATCCTGACTGCAGGAATGTCCACCAGAGCTGTTGCCAGTTCATTTAATGTTAATTTCTCTACCATAAGCCGCCTCCAACGTAGTTTTAGAGAATTTGGCAGTACGTCCAACCGTGTCCTGTCCTATGATATGTGTCGTCTCTAAGTGTTGTTTGTCCTGTGGTATATGGTGTCTATAAGTATCTATGATGTAGTTTGCCAGACAAATTTAGTATTAGGCCAATCAATCAATCAATCAATCAATCAAAGGTTTTAGAACAAGTAATATAGCACATGCTGGTTCTTTATAGAGCCAAGCAGACAGAATAAACCCTGTCCAGCCAGCAGACAGAATAAACCCAGTCCAGCCAGCAGACAGAATAAACCCAGTCCAGCCAGCAGACAGAATAAACCCAGTCCAGCCAGCAGACAGAATAAACCCAGTCCAGCCAGCAGACAGAATGAACCCAGTCCAGCCAGCAGACAGAATGAACCCAGTCCAGCCAGCAGACAGAATAAACCCTGTCAAGCCAAGCAGACAGAATAAACCCAGTCCAGCCAGCAGACAGAATGAACCCAGTCGGGCCAAGCAGACAGAATAAACCCAGTCCAGCCAAGCAGACAGAATGAACCCAGCCCAGCCAAGCAGACAGAATGAACCCTGTCCAGCCAAGCAGACAGAATAAACCCTGTTCAGCCAAGCAGACAGAATAAACCCTGTCAAGCCAAGCAGACAGAATAAACCCTGTCCAGCCAAGCAGACAGAATAAACCCTGTCCAGCCAAGCAGACAGAATAAACCCTGTCCAGCCAAGCAGACAGAATAAACCCAGTCCAGCCAAGCAGACAGAATAAACCCTGTCCAGCCAAGCAGACAGAATAAACCCTGTCCAGCCAAGCAGACAGAATGAACCCTGTCCAGCCATGCAGACAGAATAAACCCAGTCCAGCCAAGCAGACAGAATAAACCCTGTCCAGCCAAGCAGACAGAATAAACCCAGTCCAGCCAAGCAGACAGAATAAACCCATTCCAGCCAAGCAGACAGAATAAACCCAGTCCAGCCAAGCAGACAGAATAAACCCAGTCCAGCCAAGCAGACAGAATAAACCCAGTCCAGCCAAGCAGACAGAATAAACCCTGTCCAGCCAAGCAGACAGAATAAACCCAGCCCAGCCAATCAGACAGAATAAACCCAGTCCAGCCAAGCAGACAGAATAAACCCTGTCCAGCTAAGCAGGCAGAATAAACCCTGTCTGGCCAAGCAGACAGAATAAACCCTGTCCAGCCAAGCAGGCAGAATAAACCCTGTCCAGCCAAGCAGGCAGAATAAACCCAGTCTGGCCAAGCAGACAGAATAAACCCTGTCCAGCCAAGCAAGCAGAATAAACCCAGTCTGGCCAAGCAGACAGAATAAACCCTGTCCAGCCAAGCAGGCAGAATAAACCCAGTCTGGTCAAGCAGGCAGAATAAACCCAGTCTGGCCAAGCAGACAGAATAAACCCTGTCCAGCCAAGCAGACAGAATAAACCCAGTCCAGCCAAGCAGACAGAATAAACCCATTCCAGCCAAGCAGACAGAATAAACCCTGTCCAGCCAAGCAGGCAGAATAAACCCAGTCCAGCCAAGCAGACAGAATAAACCCTGTCCAGCCAAGCAGGCAGAATAAACCCAGTCAAACCAAGCAGACAGAATAAACCCAGTCCAGCCAAGCAACTCTGTGGAGTATTTATAGACCAATCACCCTAGAATGGCAGAGACAGGATGGGGACAGAATAAAGAGAGCAGTGCACATTATGGGGGTTGAGCCTCTCACTCTCTCTGACCAGGCCAGCGGCTGAGGACTCACTCCTTAATGGAACACGCACACACAAGCACAGCAAGCACACAGACACACATTCAGTACATGTCCTGGCAGCTCCATTCATCCCAGGGGCAGCTCCAAGACTCGGACAACAGAGAAGAGGAACAGACGCAAACACACACACACGCGCGCACACACATACACTCCAATAACACTAATGGTGTCTCTCCATCTCTCTCTCCCTTCCTCCCTCCTTTTTTCCCACCCAAGCTGACACTGAGACGGCTCTCAAGGAACTACGCTGGATTTTGTGCAAACTGGAAACTGCATGTATTGTAGCTGGGAACATTAATAAATCATTAATAAAAAATAATACATTAAATTATAAATTAATAATTGATTTTGGGAATCTGAGGAAACCAAGTTTTATCAACACGTCCCTTGTCACCCATCGAGAACTCTTGCTCCTCCCCCTTCCGGGAACGGCAACAAGGCCCTCCCCCACCCTCCATTCGACAAATCAGATCACGCCTCTATTCTGCTACTCGCCCTTCCGGAACGGCTAAAAGGCCCTCCCCCACCCTCCATTCGACAAATCAGATCACGCCTCTATTCTGCTACTCCCCCTTCCGGAACGGCTACAAGGCCCTCCCCCACCCTCCATTCGACAAATCAGATCACGCCTGTATTCTGCTACTCCCCCTTCCGGAACGGCAACAAGGCCCTCCCCCACACTCCATTCGACAAATCAGATCACGCCTCTATTCTGCTACTCCCCCTTCCGGAACGGCGACAAGGCCCTCCCCCACCCTCCATTCGACAAATCAGATCAAGCCTCTATTCTGCTCCTCCCTTCCTATAGGCAGAAACTTAAACAGGAACGTTGTTTAACGTTGGTCTGACCAAATTGAATTTATTCTTCAAGATTGTTTTTGATCACACGGACTGGAATGTGTTCCGGTATGCCTTCTGAGATTAGCATTGACGTAAAAACACTGATTCTGTGACTAAGTTCATCAGGAAGTGGATATAGGATGTTATTTCTACTGTGATGATTAGAACCAAAAAAAACTGCGGAAGCACCACATTTAACCACGGCAAGTTGACTGGGATACATAGATGAGTGGCGCAGCGGTCTAAGGCATTGCATCTCAGTGCTAGAGGCGTCACTACAGACCCTGGTTCGATTCCAGACTGTATCACAACCTGACTTGCCTAGTTAAATAAAGGTTAAAATAAAATATAAAACAGTCCAGCTATGTAATCAAACAGTTTAAACGGTTTAACAGCTCAGACACAAGACGTCAGGGACTCTAGTGGGAAAAGGGATAACACAGACATGTCGCAGACTGGAGAAGCTAAACACCTTTCTTCAAGGAAACCACACCGATGCCACGACGACTCTCCTTCTCCGTAGCCAACGCGAATAAGACATTTAAGAGTGTTAACCCTTGCAGGGCTACCAGCCCAGAGACATTCCGAGCCGTGTTCTCAGAACATGTGCAGACCAACTGGCTGTAGAGTTTATGGACATATTCAATCTCTCCCTATCCCAGTCTGCTGTCCCCACATGCTTCAAGATTTCCACCATTGTTCCTGTACCCAATAAATCAAAGCTAACTGAGGTAAATGACTATCGCCCCGTAGCACTCACTTCCGTCATCATGAAGTGCTTTGAGAAACTAGTTAAGGATCATATCACCTCCACCTTATCCGACACCCTAGACCCACTAAAATGTGCATACCATCCGAACGGATCCACAGACGATCTGCCCATCTGGACAAGAGGAATATCTATGCAAGAGTGTTGTTTAGTGACCACAGTTCAGCCTTCAAAACAAATCACCAATCTCAGGGCTCTGGGTCTTGGACTTCCTGATGGGCCACCCCCAGGTGGTGGAGGTACTGTAGGCAACAACACCTCCAGTGTGTGCTCAGTCCTCTCCTGTACTCCCTGTTCACCCATGACTGTGTGGCCACGCACGCCTCCAACTCAATCATCAAGTTTGCAGATGACACAACAGTGGCCTGATTGCCAACAACAACAAGATAACGAGACAGCCTACAGGGATGAGGTGAGGGCCCTGGTGGAGTGGTGTCAGGAAAATAACCAGTGTGCACATCACTGACAACCTGTAATGGTCCACCCACACAGACAGTTTGGTGAAGACCTCAGGACTCAGGACTCTGAAGAAATTTGGATTGGCACCTAAAACCCTCACAAACTTCTACAGATGAACCATTGAGACCAACCATATTAATATTATATATATTTATATGATATATTCATATTATATATATTTATAGTATATATATATTTATATTATATATATTTATATTATACATATTCATATTATATATATTTATATGATATATATTCATATTATATATATTTATATTATATATATTTATATTATATATATTTATATTATACATATTCATATTATATATATTTATATTCAAGTTTCTGATATTGCTCATACTGATATTTCTTAATTCCTTTTTTGGGGGGGGGGGGGGGGGATTTGTGTGTATTGTTGTGAATTGTTAGATACAACTGCACTGTTGGAGCATCCATCTGAAATAACATTTTATTTTATTAGACAAACTCCAATAACACTAATGGTGTCCAAGTATAAAATCTCCCTCCTTTCTTAATCTCTCTCTCTCTATTCGTTCTCTCTCTCTATATATATATATCTCTTACTCTCCATTCTCTCTCTGTCTCTCTTGCTCTCTCACTCTCTCTATATCTCTCTCTCTCCTCCTTAAATGAACAGCAAACTTGGTTTAAGAAAACAGATTGCCCTATTTGACCTATATATTTTGTGTGTATGTATTGATATGTTTTATGCATATCTTAAACCAAGTTAGTTCTGTCCTTGTTTTGGAATAGTAGCTGCAACAGCTAATGGGGATTCTAAGAAAAAAAGCTTTATTGGCATGGGAAACATATGTTAACATTGCCAAAGCAAGTGTAGTAGAAAATAAACAAAAGTGAAATAAACAATAAAAATGAACGACAATCTTAGACAACACTACCCAGAGAAACCTAAGACAACAACATAGCATGGTAGCAACACATGACAACACAGCATGGTAGCAACACAACATGGTAGCAGCACAAAACATGGTACACACATTATTGGGCACAGACAACAGCACAAAAGGCAAGAAGGTAGAAACAACAATACATCACGCAAAGCAGCCACAACCATCAGTAAGAGTGTCCATGATTGAGTCTTTGAGGGAAGAGATTGAGATAAAACTGTCCAATTTGAGTGTTTGTTGCAGCTCGTTCCAGTTGCTAGCTGCAGTGAACTGAAAAGAGGAGCGACCCAGGGATGTGTGTGCTTTGGGGACCTTTATAAACATTACACTCACAGATGTTCCAAAAGAATAAAGACATGTCAAAAATCATATAATGTCTATATACAGTGTTGTAATGATGTGCAAATAGTTGAAGTACACAAGGGAAAATAAATAAGCATAAATATGGGTTGTATTTACAATGGTGTTTGTTCTTCACTGGTTGAACTTTTCTTGTGGCAACAGGTCACAAATCTTGCTGCTGTGATGTCACACTGTGGAATTTCACCCAGTAGATATGGGATTTGATCAAGATTGGATTTGTTTTCTAATGTCTTTGTGTGTCTGTGTAATCTGAGGGAAATATATGTCTCTAATATGGTCATACATTGGACAGGAGGTTAGGAAGTGCAGCTCAGTTTCCACCTCATTTTGTGGGCAGTGAGCACATAGCCTGTCTTCTCTTGAGAGCCAGGTCTGCCTACGGCGGCCTTTCTCAATAGCAAGGCTCTGCTCACTGAGTCTGTACATAGTCAAAGCTTTCCTTAAGTTTGGGTCAGTCACAGTGGTCAGGTATTCTGCCGCTGTGTACTCTCTGTTTAGGGCCAAATAGCATTCTAGTTTGCTCTGTTTTTTGGTTAATTCTTTCCAATGTGTCAAGTAATTCTCTTTTTGTTTTCTCATGATTTGATTGGGTCTAATTGTGCTGCTGTCCTGGGGCTCTGTGGGGTCTGTTTGTGTTTGTGAACAGAGCCCCAGGACCAGCTTGCTTGGGGAACTCCTCCAGGTTCATCTCTCTGTAGGTGATGGCTTTGTTATGGAAGGTTTGGGAATCACTTCCTTTTAGGTGGTTGTAGAATTTAACAGGCACTTTCTGGATTTTGATAATTAGTGGGTATCGGCCTAATTCTGTGAAGTCTTGGTTGGTGAGCGGACCCCAGACCTCACAACCGTAAAGGGCAATGGGCTCTATGACTGATTCAAGTATTTTTAGCCAGATCCTAATTGGTAGGTCAAATTTTATGTTCCTTTTGATGGCATAGAATGCCCTTCTTGCCTTGTCTCTGAGATCGTTCACAGCTTTGTGGAAGTTACCTGTGGCGCTGATGTTTAGGCCAAGGTATGTATAGTTTTTTGTGTGCTCTAGGGCAACGGTGTCTAGATGGAAATTGTATTTGTGGTCCTGGCAACTGGACCTTTTTTAGGAACACCATTATTTTGGTCTTACTTACTGTGGAATTTTAAAGTTTACATTTGACTTCGGATTCTAGCAGGGGGAGGCCGGGTGCTGCAGACTGTTCTAGTGCCCGCGCCAATTCGTTGATATATATATTGAAGAGGGTGGGGCTTAAGCTGCATCCCTGTCTCACCCCACGACCCTGTTGAAAGAAATGTGTGTATTTTGCCAATTTTAAAAGCACTCTTGTTGTTTGTGGACTTTGCCTTTGTTTTGGTTTGTTTGGTTGTCAATTAGGGTGTGCAGAGTGAATACATGGTCTGTTGTACGGTAATTTGGTAAAAAGCCAATTTGACATTTTCTCAGTACATTATTTTCACTGAGGAAATGTATGAGTCTGCTGTTAATGATAATGCAGAGGATTTTCCCAAGGTTGCTGTTGACGCATATCCCCCCCGATAGTTATTGGAGTCAAATTTGTCTCCACTTTTGTGGATTGGGGTGATCAGTCCTTGGTTCCAAAATATTGGGGAAGATGCCAGAGCTGAGGATGATGTTAAAGAGTTTAAGTTTAGCCAATTGGAATTTGTTGTCTGTATATTTTATCAATTCATTGAGGATACCATCAACACCACAGGCCTTTTGGGTTGGAGGGTTTGTATTTTGTCCTGTAGCTCATTCAAGGTAATTGGAGAATCCAGTGTGTTCTGGAATCCAGTGTGTTCTGGAATCCAGTGTGTTCTGGAATCCAGTGGGTTCTGGTCGTCTTTAATAGTTGATTCTAAGATCTGTATTTGATCATGTATATGTTTTTGCTCTTTATTCTTTGTTATAGAGCCAAAAAGATTGGAGAAGTGGTTTACCCATTCATCTCCATTTTGGATAGATAATTCTTCGTGTTGTTGTTTGTTTAGTGTTTTCCAATTTTCCCAGAAGTGGTTGGAGTCTATGGATTCTTCAATTACATTGAGCTGATTTCTGACATGCTGTTCCTTCTTTTTCCGTAGTGTATTTCTGTATTGTTTTAGTGATTCACCATAGTGAAGGCGTAGACTCAGGTTTTCTGGGTCTCTATGTTTTTGGTTGAATAGATTTCTCAATTTATTTCTTAGGTTTTCATTAGAATGTAGTATTTATAAATCTCTCTGTTGTATTCACACACACACACACACACACACACACACACACACACACACACACACACACACACACACACACACACACACACACACACACACACACACACACACACACACACACACGCACACACACACACACACACACACACACACACACAGAAGGTCACATGGCCAATAACCCCTCATCCCTGCACCTTATTTGCATAAACCAAACCCTGCTCTATAATTGGTTCTCAGCTCTGTCACATGGTCCACCTGAGCTGCGCAGATATGTTTAGTTGGAGTGTATGAGACAGGAATGCACTCAACTGAAATGTTTCTTCAGCTTTTAACACAACCCCTCTGAATCAGAGGGAGAGATAGAACGAGAGAGAGAGGAGGGGAGAGAGAGAGTGAGGAGGGGTGAGAAGGAGAGAGAATGGGGAAAGAGAGAGAGAGAGAGAGAGAGAGAGAGAGCAGGAGAGAGAGAGAGAGAGAGAGAGGAGGGGAGAGCAGGAGAGAGAGAGAGAGAGAGAGAGAGGAGGGGAGAGCAGGAGAGAGAGAGGAGGGGAGAGAGAGGAGGGGAGAGAGAGAGTGAGGAGGGGTGAGAAGGAGAGAGAATGGGGAAAGAGAGAGAGAGAGAGAGAGAGAGAGAGAGAGAGAGAGAGAGAGAGAGAGAGGAGGGGAGGGGAGAGCAGGAGAGAGAGAGAGAGAGAGAGAGAGGAGGGGAGAGAGAGAGTGAGGAGGGGTGAGAAGGAGAGAGAATGGGGAAAGAGAGAGAGAGAGAGAGAGAGCAGGAGAGAGAGAGAGAGAGAGAGAGAGGAGGGGAGAGAGAGAGTGAGGAGGGGTGAGAAGGAGAGAGAATGGGGAAAGAGAGAGAGAGAGAGAGAGTGTGTGTGTGTGTGTGTGTGTGTGTGTGTGTGTGTGTGTGTGTGTGTGTGTGTGTGTGTGTGTGTGTGTGTGAGTGTGTGAGTGTATGTGTTCTCTTCCACTTAATTGTAACAGGCCTGATGTAAACAAGTCAGCGTAATGGTTGCTGTCTAACAACACAAGATAATGGAACCGCACCCCCCCCCCCTCTCTCTCTCTTCCTCTCCTCCTCCCAATCTCTCTCTCTCTTCCTCTCATTCTCTCCATCTCTTTCTCTTCCTCTCCATCTCTCTCTCTCCTTCTCTCCATCTCTCTCTCTGTCATGCAACACTAGCAGATTATTACAATCATGTAAGAAAAAAGAAGGTGAAAGACATTAATATAATAATAATAATAATAATTGTATTTATATTATAATAAAAACGAGATATCTACTCTCTGCTTCTCACATCACGTCTCGCCCTCCTATTGTACCGTCTAACGTGCGGACTGAGAGGCGACACGAGGAACAGGCTTCAGTTCATCATAGCCCCGTGATGCGCATGCCACGGACATAAGGAGAAAACGAGAGGCGCGTGATCACAACAGGGACGGACAGACGAGAGGAAGAGGAGAGGCTAGAGATAGGTAGAGCAATAGGTAGAGAGATAGGTAGAGATATAGGTAGAGAGATAGGTAGAGATATAGGTAGAGAGATAGGTAGAGAGATATGTAGAGAGATAGGTAGAGAGATAGGTAGAGAGATATGTAGAGAGATAGGTAGAGAGATAGGTAGAGAGATAGGTAGAGAGATAGGTAGAGATATGGGTAGAGAGATAGGTAGAGAGATAACTTACATCCCGAAATTTGTCCCATCGTGCTGTTAACGACTTGTCATCCAGGAAATTCCAGCTGGTAGAGCGCGCGGACACTTCACCGGCGATGGCACACACACACAGCACAGCGAAACTCAACATCTGCGGAACACACACACACACACAAGCAGCACAATCTGTTATAACAGCGGCCTGATAAAAAACAACAACTAGCCTACGACCCATCTAAGATACGGTGAAAACCCGACCGTGGGTGACATTTCATTACCTTGTCGTTAGTCTGTCGTTGCTGCTGTCGCATAGCTAGCCGCTCTGTCTGTCTGCTCTCTGTCGTATGCGGAATAAATGCGCTCTCTCTCTCTCTCTCTCTCTCCGCTGAACGCCGTTTCACGGATGCGCGCCGCTCACACCCGCACGCCTCCTCCTCCGCTATTTTTCCTGTGCTGATAGATGGAGACACCGAGACCGAGAGAGAGAGAGACGGTATCGGTCCGATACAGACTGCTTCCTATCGATAAGAAATCAACCATGTTTACCAGGCTCCATATCTCTCACACATGCCGGTGTTTGTGTGTGTGTGTGATTTCCTCTCCATAAACCACATTAGAGCCATTTCATGCTTCTCACGCTCTTTGATTGTAGGTTTCTTGTTGTTGGTGGTGGCTGTTTCTCCATGTGTGTGTTGAGCTGTAGTTTTAGTAGCTGTTGTTTCGCATGGAATGCACAGGTCACAGAGTCCCTATATGGACAGGTCACAGAGTCCCTATATGGACAGGTCACAGAGTCCCTATATGGACAGGTCACAGAGTCCCTATATGGACAGGTCACAGAGTCCCAATATGGACAGGTCACAGAGTCCCAATATGGACAGGTCACAGAGTCCCTATATGGACAGGTCACAGAGTCCCAATATGGACAGGTCACAGAGTCCTTATATGGACAGGCCACAGAGTCCCAATATGGACAGGTCACAGAGTCCCAATATGGACAGGTCACAGAGTCCCAATATGGAAAAATCACAGAGTAGGTCACAGAGTCCCTATATGGACAAGTCACAGAGTCCTTATATGGACAGGTCACAGAGTCCTTATATGGACAGGTTACAGAGTCCTTATATGGACAGGTCACAGAGTCCCAATATGGACAGGTCACAGAGTCCCTATATGGATAGGTCACAGAGTACCAATATGGACAGGTCACAGAGTAGGCCACAGAGTCCCTATATGGACAGGTCACAGAGTCCCTATATGGACAGGTCACAGAGTCCCTATATGGACAGGTCACATAGTAGGTCACAGTGTCCCTATATGGACAGGTCACAGAGTCCCTATATGGACAGGTCACAGAGTCCCAATATGGACAGGTCTCAGAGTCCCAATATGGACATGTCACAGAGTCCCTATATGGAAAGGTCACAGAGTCCCAATATGGACAGGTCACAGAGTCCCAATATGGACAGATCACAGAGTCCCAATATGGACAGGTCACAGAGTCCCAATATGGACAGGTCACAGAGTCCCTATATGGAAAGGTCACAGTGTCCCAATATGGACAGGTCACAGAGTCCCTATATGGACAGGTCACAGAGTCCCAATATGGACAGGTCACAGAGTCCCTATATGGACAGGTCACATAGTAGGTCACAGAGTCCCAATATGGACAGGTCACAGAGTCCCTATATGGACAGGTCACAGAGTCCCTATATGGACAGGTCATAGAGTCCCAATATGGACAGGTCATAGAGTCCCTATATGGACAGGTCACATAGTCCCAATATGGACAGGTCACAGTGTCCCTATATGGACAGATCACAGAGTCCCTATATGGACAGGTCACAGAGTCCCAATATGGACAGGTCACAGAGTCCCAATATGGACAGGTCACAGAGTCCCAGTATGGACAGGTCACAGAGTCCCAATATGGACAGGTCTCAGAGTCCCAATATGGACAGGTCACAGAGTCCCAATATGGACAGGCCACAGAGTCCCAGTATGGACAGGTCACAGAGTCCCAGTATGGACAGGTCACAGAGTCCCAATTTGGACAGGTCACAGAGTCCCAATATGGACAGGTCACAGAGTCCCAGTATGGACAGGTCACAGAGTAGGTCACAGAGTCCCAATATGGACAGGTCACAGAGTCCCAGTATGGACAGGTCACAGAGTCCCAATATGGACAGGTCACAGAGTCCCAATATGGACAGGTCACAGAGTCCCAGTATGGACAGGTCACAGAGTCCCAGTATGGACAGGTCACAGAGTCCCAGTATGGACAGGTCACAGAGTCCCAGTATGGACAGGTCACAGAGTCCCAGTATGGACAGGTCACAGAGTCCCAGTATGGACAGGTCACAGAGTCCCAGTATGGACAGGTAACAGAGTCCCAATATGGACAGGTCACAGAGTCCCAGTATGGACAGGTCACAGAGTCCCAGTATGGACAGGTCACAGAGTCCCAGTATGGACAGGTCACAGAGTCCCAGTATGGACAGGTCACAGAGTCCCAGTATGGACAGGTGTTTCTGTATATAATATATCATATTCGTATAGTAATATTATATCAGAAATACAGCGGAAATTCCTCATAATCAGT
Source organism: Oncorhynchus mykiss (assembly GCF_057628025.1). NCBI lineage: Eukaryota > Metazoa > Chordata > Actinopteri > Salmoniformes > Salmonidae > Oncorhynchus > Oncorhynchus mykiss. The sequence goes on along the minus strand of NC_143031.1, from coordinate 88,509,055 downwards.
GCATCTATAGTCAGACTCTCCATATAGGTGGTCAATTTAGCCAGGTAGATATAGTAGTAGAATACACTAAATCTAGTAGAATATATTAGAATGAATACAATATAGTAGAGTAGAATATAGTGCAGTAAAATATAGTAGAACAGGGTAGCATATAGTACAGTAAAATATAGTACAAAATAGTAGATTAAAGTACGGTAAAAAAAGTACAATATAGTATAGAAAAAGTAGTAGAATATAGTACAGTGAATAAAGTAGAGTAGAATATAGCAAAATATAGTAGAAAACTGTATAATTAGGTCAAGTAAATAATATAGTAGAATGTAGTAGAGTAGAATATAGTACAATATAGTACAGAAAAGTACAGTAGAATATACTACAGTAGCAAATAGTAAAGAAGTATATAGTAGACTATAGTAGGGTATAATATAGTAGATTAGAATATAGTGTAATAGAGTCTAATACAGTAGAATATAGTAGAGTAGAATATAGTAGCATAAAGTAGAATGTAGTAGATTTGGGTAAACTATAGTGGAATATAATGGTATATAGTAGAATATAGTGGAACATAGTACAGTAGAATATAATAGAATATTGCAAAGTATAGCAGAATATAGTACAATATAGAAGAGTACGGTACCATTTATTAACGTAGAATATAGTAGAATATAATATAGTATACTGTTATATTATAATGTAAAGTCAGTTAGACTAACTGGTTAGATCTTACTACAGACCATGTTGTTTACTATCTATCTAACTATAGACCATGTTGGTTACTATCTATCTAACTATAGACCAAGTTGGTTACTATATATCTAACTATAGACCATGTTGGTTACAATATATCTAACTATAGACTATAGACCATGTTGGTTACTATATATCTAACTATAGACCATGTTGTTACTATATATCTAACTATAGACAATGTAGGTTACTATATATCTAACTATAGACCATGTTGTTTACTATCTATCTAACTATAGACCATGTTGTTACTATCTATCTAACTATAGACCATGTTGTTACTATCTATCTAACTATAGACCATGTAGGTTACTATCTATCTAACTATAGACTACAGACCATGTTGGTTACTATCTATCTAACTATAAACCATGTTGGTTACTATCTATCTAACTATAGACCAAGTTGGTTACTATATATCTAACTATAGACCATGTTGGTTACAATATATCTAACTATAGACTATAGACCATGTTGGTTACTATATATCTAACTATAGACCATGTAGGTTACTATATATCTAACTATAGACCATGTTGTTACTATATATCTAACTATAGACCATGTTGGTTACTATATATCTAACTATAGACCATGTTGGTTACTATATATCTAACTATAGACCATGTAGGTTACTATCTATCTAACTATAGACTACAGACCATGTTGGTTACTATCTATCTAACTATAGACCATGTTGGTTACTATATATCTAACTATAGACCATGTTGGTTACTATATATCTAACTATAGACCATGTAGGTTACTATCTATCTAACTATAGACTACAGACCATGTTGGTTACTATCTATCTAACTATAGACCATGTTGGTTACTATATATCTAACTATAGACCATGTTGGTTACTATATATCTAACTATAGACCATGTAGGTTACTATATATCTAACTATAGACTACAGACCATGTTGGTTACTATATATTTAACTATAGACCATGTTGTTACTATCTATCTAACTATAGACCATGTAGGTTACTATATATCTAACTATAGACCATGTAGGTTACTATATATCTAACTATAGACCACGTTGGTTACTATATATCTAACTATAGACTATAGACCATGTTGTTACTATATGTCTAACTATAGACCATGTAGGTTACTATATATCTAACTATAGACCATGTTGTTTACTATATATCTAACTATAGACTATAGACCATGTTGGTTACTATATATCTAACTATAGACCATGTTGTTACTATATATCTAACTATAGACCATGTTGGTTACTATATATCTAACTATAGACCATGTTGTTTACTATATATCTAACTATAGACTATAGACCATGTTGTTACTATATATCTAACTATAGACTATAGACCATGTTGTTACTATATAACTAACTATAGACCATGTTGTTTACTATATATCTAACTATAGACTATAGACCATGTTGTTACTATACATCTAACTATAGACTATAGACCATGTTGTTACTATATATCTAACTATAGACCATGTTGTTACTATATATCTAACTATAGACCATGTTGTTACTATATATCTAACTATAGACTATAGACCATGTTGTTACTATATATCTAACTATAGACCATGTTGGTTACTATATATCTAACTATAGACTATAGACCATGTTTTACAATATAACTAACTATAGACTATAGACCATGTTGTTACTATCTATCTAATTATAGACTATAGACCATGTAGGTTACTATATATCTAACTATAGACCGTGTTGTTTACTATCTATCTAACTATAGACCATGTTGTTACTATCTATCTAACTATAGACCATGTTGGTTACTATACATCTAACTATAGACTATAGACCATGTTGTTACTATACATCTAACTATAGACTATAGACCATGTTGTTACTATATATCTAACTATAGACCATGTTGTTACTATATATCTAACTATAGACCATGTTGTTACTATATATCTAACTATAGACTATAGACCATGTTGTTACTATATATCTAACTATAGACCATGTTGGTTACTATATATCTAACTATAGACCATGTTGGTTACTATATATCTAACTATAGACCATGTTGGTTACTATATATCTAACTATAGACTATAGACCATGTTGTTACTATACATCTAACTATAGACTATAGACCATGTTGTTACTATATAACTAACTATAAACCATGTTGTTTACTATATATCTAACTATAGACCATGTTGTTACTATATAACTAACTATAGACTATAGACCATGTTGTTACTATACATCTAACTATAGACTATAGACCATGTTGTTACTATATAACTAACTATAAACCATGTTGTTTACTATATATCTAACTATAGACCATGTTGTTACTATATATCTAACTATAGACCATGTTGTTACTATATATCTAACTATAGACTATAGACCATGTTGTTACTATATATCTAACTATAGACCATGTTGTTACTATATAACTAACTATAGACTATAGACCATGTTGTTACTATACATCTAACTATAGACTATAGACCATGTTGTTACTATATAACTAACTATAAACCATGTTGTTTACTATATATCTAACTATAGACCATGTTGGTTACTATATAACTAACTATAGACCATGTTGGTTACTATATATATCTAACTATAGACCATGTTGATTTCTATATATCTAACTATAGACCATGTTGGTTACTATATATCTAACTATAGACCATGTTGGTTACTATATATCTAACTATAGACCATGTTGGTTACTATATATCTAACTATAGACCATGTTGGTTACTATATATCTAACTATAGACTATAGACCATGTTGGTTACTATATATCTAACTATAGACTATAGACCATGTTGGTTACTATATATCTAACTATAGACCATGTTGGTTACTATATATCTAACTATAGACTATAGACCATGTTGGTTACTATATATCTAACTATAGACCATGTTGGTTACTATATATCTAACTATAGACTATAGACCATGTTGTTACTATCTATCTAACTATAGACTATGTTGGTTACTATATATCTAACTATAGACCATGTTGGTTACTATATATTTAACTATAGACTATGTTGGTTACTATATATCTAACTATAGACTATGTTGGTTACTATATATCTAACTATAGACCATGTTGTTACTATATATCTAACTATAGACCATGTTGGTTACTATATATCTAACTATAGACTATAGACCATGTTTGTTACTATATATCTAACTATAGACCATGTTGGTTACTATATAACTAACTATAGACCATGTTGGTTACTATAAATCTAACTATAGACCATGTTGTTACGAAATATCTAACTATAGACTACAGACCATGTTGTTACTATATATCTAACTATAGACCATGTTGTTACTATCTATCTAACTATAGACCATGTTGTTACTATATATCTAACTATAGACCTTGTTGGTTACTATATATCTAACTATAGACTATAGACCATGTTGTTACTATATATCTAACTATAGACCATGTTGGTTACTATATATCTAACTATAGACTATAGACCATGTTTGTTACTATATATCTAACTATAGACCATGTTGGTTACTATATAACTAACTATAGACCATGTTGGTTACTATAAATCTAACTATAGACCATGTTGTTACGAAATATCTAACTATAGACTACAGACCATGTTGTTACTATATATCTAACTATAGACCATGTTGTTACTATCTATCTAACTATAGACCATGTTGTTACTATATATCTAACTATAGACCTTGTTGGTTACTATATATCTAACTATAGACTATAGACCATGTTGTTACTATCTATCTAACTATAGACCATGTTGTTACTATATATATAACTATAGACCATGTTGTTACTATATATCTAACTATAGACCATGTTGTTACTATCTATCTAACTATAGACCATGTTGGTTACTATATATCTAACTATAGACCATGTTGGTTACTATATAACTAACTATAGACCATGTTGGTTACTATATATCTAACTATAGACCATGTTGGTTACTATATATCTAACTATAGACCATGTTGGTTACTATATATCTAACTATAGACCTTGTTCGTTACTATATATTTAACTATAGACCATGTTGTTACTATATAAGTAACTATAGACTATAGACCATGTTGTTACTATATATCTAACTATAGACCATGTTGTTACTATATATATAACTATAGACCATGTTGTTACTATATATCTAACTATAGACCATGTTGTTACTATATAACTAACTATAGACTATAGACCATGTTGTTACTATATATCTAACTATAGACCATGTTGTTACTATATAACTAACTATAGACTATAGACCATGTTGGTTACTATATATCTAACTATAGACCATGTTGTTACTATATAACTAACTATAGACTATAGACCATGTTGTTACTATATATCTAACTATAGACCATGTTGTTACTATATATCTAACTATAGACCATGTTGGTTACTATATATCTAACTATAGACCATGTTGTTACTATATATCTAACTATAGACCATGTTGGTTACTATATATCTAACTATAGACCATGTTGTTACTATATATCTAACTATAGACTATAGACCATGTTGTTACTATATATCTAACTATAGACCATGTTGGTTACTATATATCTAACTATAGACCATGCTGTTACTATATATCTAACTATAGACCATGTTGGTTACTATATATCTAACTACAGACCATGTTGGTTACTATATATCTAACTATAGACCATGTTGTTACTATATATCTAACTATAGACTATAGACCATGTTGTTACTATATATCTAACTATAGACCATGTTGGTTACTATATATCTAACTATAGACTATAGACCATGTTGTTACTATATATCTAACTATAGACCATGTTGTTACTATATATATAACTATAGACCTTGTTGGTTACTATATATCTAACTATAGACCATGTTGTTACTATATATCTAACTATAGACCATGTTGTTACTATATATCTAACTATAGACCATGTTGTTACTATATATATAACTATAGACCATGTTGTTACTATATATATAACTATAGACCTTGTTGGTTACTATATATCTAACTATAGACTATAGACCATGTTGTTACTATATATCTAACTATAGACTATAGACCATGTTGTTACTATATATCTAACTATAGACCATGCTGTTACTATATATCTAACCATAGACCATGTTGTTACTATATATCTAACTATAGACCATGCTGTTACTATATATCTAACTATAGACTATAGACCTTGTTGGTTACTATATATCTAACTATAGACTATAGACCATGTTGGTTACTATATATCTAACTATAGACCATGTTGGTTACTATATATCTAACTATAGACTATAGACCATGTTGGTTACTATATATCTAACTATAGACTATAGACCATGTTGTTTACTATCTATCTAACTATAGACTATAGACCATGTTGTTACTATATATCTAACTATAGACCATGCTGTTACTATATATCTAACTATAGACTATAGACCTTGTTGGTTACTATATATCTAACTATAGACTATAGACCATGTTGGTTACTATATATCTAACTATAGACCATGTTGGTTACTATATATCTAACTATAGACTATAGACCATGTTGGTTACTATATATCTAACTATAGACTATAGACCATGTTGTTTACTATCTATCTAACTATAGACCATGTTGTTACTATATATCTAACTATAGACCATGTTGGTTACTATATATCTAACTATAGACTATAGACCATGTTGGTTACTATATAACTAACTATAGACCATGTTGGTTACTATACATCTAACTATAGACCATGTTGTTACTAAATATCTAACTATAGACTACAGACCATGTTGTTACTATATATCTAACTATAGACCATGTTGTTACTATCTATCTAACTATAGACCTTGTTGGTTACTATATATCTAACTATAGACCTTGTTGGTTAATATATATCTAACTATAGACCATGTTGTTACTATATATCTAACTATAGACCATGTTGGTTACTATATATCTAACTATAGACTATGTTGGTTAATATATATCTAACTATAGACTATAGACCATGTTGGTTAATATATATCTAACTATAGACTATAGACCATGTTGGTTAATATATATCCAACTATAGACTATGTTGGTTAATATATATCTAACTATAGACTATAGACCATGTTGGTTAATATATATCCAACTATAGACTATGTTGGTTACTATATAACTAACTATAGACCATGTTGGTTACTATATATCTAACTATAGACCATGTTGGTTACTATATATCTAACTATAGACCATGTTGGTTACTATATATCTAACTATAGACCATGTTGTTACTATATGTCTAACAATATAGACCATGTTGGTTAATATATATCTAACTATATACTACAGACCATGTTGTTACTATATATCTAACTATAGACTATAGACCATGTTGTTACTATATATCTAACTATAGACCATGTTGGTTACTATATATCTAACTATAGACCATGTTGTTACTATATGTCTAACAATATAGACCATGTTGGTTAATATATATCTAACTATATACTACAGACCATGTTGTTACTATATATCTAACTATAGACCATGTTGGTTACTATATATCTAACTATAGACTACAGACCATGTTGTTACTATATATCTAACTATAGACCATGTTGGTTACTATATATCTAACTATAGACCATGTTGGTTAATATATATCTAACTATATACTACAGACCATGTTGTTACTATATATCTAACTATAGACCATGTTGGTTACTATATATCTAACTATAGACTACAGACCATGTTGTTACTATATATCTAACTATAGACCATGTTGGTTACTATATATCTAACTATAGACCATGTTGTTACTATATGTCTAACAATATAGACCATGTTGGTTAATATATATCTAACTATATACTACAGACCATGTTGTTACTATATATCTAACTATAGACCATGTTGTTACTATATATCTAACTATAGACTATAGACCATGTTGTTACTATATATCTAACTATAGACCATGTTGGTTACTATATATCTAACTATAGACTATAGACCATGTTGGTTACTATATAACTAACTATAGACCATGTTGGTTACTATACATCTAACTATAGACCATGTTGTTACTAAATATCTAACTATAGACTACAGACCATGTTGTTACTATATATCTAACTATAGACCTTGTTGGTTACTATATATCTAACTATAGACCTTGTTGGTTAATATATATCTAACTATAGACCATGTTGTTACTATATATCTAACTATAGACTATAGACCATGTTGGTTACTATATAACTAACTATAGACCATGTTGGTTAATATATATCCAACTATAGACTATGTTGGTTAATATATATCTAACTATAGACTATAGACCATGTTGGTTAATATATATCCAACTATAGACTATGTTGGTTACTATATAACTAACTATAGACCATGTTGGTTACTATATATCTAACTATAGACCATGTTGGTTACTATATATCTAACTATAGACCATGTTGGTTACTATATATCTAACTATAGACCATGTTGTTACTATATATCTAACAATATAGACCATGTTGGTTAATATATATCTAACTATATACTACAGACCATGTTGTTACTATATATCTAACTATAGACTATAGACCATGTTGTTACTATATATCTAACTATAGACCATGTTGGTTACTATATATCTAACTATAGACCATGTTGTTACTATATGTCTAACAATATAGACCATGTTGGTTAATATATATCTAACTATATACTACAGACCATGTTGTTACTATATATCTAACTATAGACCATGTTGGTTACTATATATCTAACTATAGACTACAGACCATGTTGTTACTATATATCTAACTATAGACCATGTTGGTTACTATATATCTAACTATAGACCATGTTGGTTAATATATATCTAACTATATACTATAGACCATGTTGTTACTGTATATCTAACTATAGACCATGTTGTTACTATATATCTAACTATAGACCATGTTGTTACTATGTATCTAACTATAGACTATAGACCATGTTGGTTACTATATATCTAACTATAGACCACGTTGTTAATATATATCTAACTATAGACCATGTTGGTTACTATATAACTAACTATAGACTATAGACCATGTTGTTACTATATATCTAACTATAGACCATGTTGGTTACTATATATCTAACTATAGACTATAGACCATGTTGTTACTATATATCTAACTATAGACCATGTTGGTTACTATATAACTAACTATAGACTATAGACCATGTTGTTACTATATATCTAACTATAGACCTTGTTGGTTACTATATATCTAACTATAGACCATGTTGTTACTATATATCTAACTATAGACTATAGACCATGTTGTTACTATGTATCTAACTATAGACTATAGACCATGTTGTTACTATATATCTAACTATAGACTACATACCATGTTGGTTACTATATATCTAACTATAGACCATGTTGTTACTATGTATCTAACTATAGACTATAGACCATGTTGTTACTATATATCTAACTATAGACCATGTTGTTACTATGTATCTAACTATAGACTATAGACCATGTTGGTTACTATGTATCTAACTATAGACTATAGACCTTGTTGGTTACTATATAACTAACTATAGACTATAGACCATGTTGTTACTATATATCTAACTATAGACCTTGTTGGTTACTATATATCTAACTATAGACCATGTTGTTACTATATATCTAACTATAGACTATAGACCATGTTGTTACTATGTATCTAACTATAGACTATAGACCATGTTGTTACTATATATCTAACTATAGACTACATACCATGTTGGTTACTATATATCTAACTATAGACCATGTTGTTACTATGTATCTAACTATAGACTATAGACCATGTTGTTACTATATATCTAACTATAGACCATGTTGTTACTATGTATCTAACTATAGACTATAGACCATGTTGGTTACTATGTATCTAACTATAGACTATAGACCATGTTGTTACTATATATCTAACTATAGACCATGTTGTTACTATGTATCTAACTATAGACCATGTTGTTACTATATAACTAACTATAGACCATGTTGGTTACTATATAACTAACTATAGACCATGGTGGTTACTATATATCTAACTATAGACTATAGACCATGTCGTTACTATATATCTAACTATAGACCATGTTGTTACTATATATCTAACTATAGACTATAGACCATGTTGGTTACTATATATCTAACTATAGACTATAGACCATGTCGTTACTATATATCTAACTATAGACCATGTTGTTACTATATATCTAACTATAGACTATAGACAATGTTGTTACTATATATCTAACTATAGACTATAGACCATGTTGGTTACTATATATCTAACTATAGACTATAGACCATGTTGGTTACTATATATCTAACTATAGACCACGTTGTTAATATATATCTAACTATAGACCATGTTGGTCACTATATATTTAACTATAGACTATAGACCATGTTGCTACTATATATCTAACTATAGACTATAGACCATGTTGTTACTATATATCTAACTATAGACTATAGACCATGTTGTTACTATATATCTAACTATAGACCATGTTGGTTACTATATATCTAACGATAGACCATGTTGTTACTATATATTTAACTATAGACCATGTTGTTAGTATATATCTAACTATAGACCATGTTGGTTACTATATATCTAACTATAGACCATGTTGTTACTATATATTTAACTATAGACCATGTTGTTACTATATTTCTAACTATAGACCATGTTGGTTACTATATATCTAACTATAGACCATGTTGTTAGTATATATCTAACTATAGACTATAGACCATGTAGGTTACTATATATCTAACTATAGACCATGTTGTTAGTATATATCTAACTATAGACTATAGACCATGTTGGTTACTATATATCTAACTATAGACTATAGACCATGTTGGTTACTATATATCTAACTATAGACCATGTTGTTAGTATATATCTAACTATAGACTATAGACCATGTTGTTACTATATATCTAACTATAGACTATAGACCATGTTGGTTACTATATATCTAACTATAGACCATGTTGTTACTATATATCTAACTATAGACTATAGACCATGTTGTTACTATATATCTAACTATAGACTATAGACCATGTTGTTACTATATATCTAACTATAGACCATCTTGGTTACTATATATCTAACTATAGACCATGTTGTTACTATATATCTAACTATAGACTATAGACCATGTTGTTACTATATATCTAACTATAGACTATAGACCATGTTGGTTACTAACTATAGACCATCTTGGTTACTATATATCTAACTATAGACCATGTTGTTACTATATATCTAACTATAGACCATGTTGGTTACTATATATCTAACTATAGACTATAGACCATGTTGTTACTATATATCCAACTATAGACTATGTTGGTTACTATATAACTAACTATAGACCATGTTGGTTACTATATATCTAACTATAGACCATGTTGTTACTATATATTTAACTATAGACCATGTTGGTTAATATATATCTAACTATATACTATAGACCATGTTGTTACTGTATATCTAACTATAGACCATGTTGTTACTATATATCTAACTATAGACCATGTTGTTACTATGTATCTAACTATAGACTATAGACCATGTTGGTTACTATATATCTAACTATAGACCACGTTGTTAATATATATCTAACTATAGACCATGTTGGTTACTATATAACTAACTATAGACTATAGACCATGTTGTTACTATATATCTAACTATAGACCATGTTGGTTACTATATATCTAACTATAGACTATAGACCATGTTGTTACTATATATCTAACTATAGACCATGTTGGTTACTATATAACTAACTATAGACTATAGACCATGTTGTTACTATATATCTAACTATAGACCTTGTTGGTTACTATATATCTAACTATAGACCATGTTGTTACTATATATCTAACTATAGACTACATACCATGTTGGTTACTATATATCTAACTTTAGACCATGTTGTTACTATGTATCTAACTATAGACTATAGACCATGTTGTTACTATATATCTAACTATAGACCATGTTGTTACTATGTATCTAACTATAGACTATAGACCATGTTGGTTACTATGTATCTAACTATAGACTATAGACCTTGTTGGTTACTATATAACTAACTATAGACTATAGACCATGTTGTTACTATATATCTAACTATAGACCTTGTTGGTTACTATATATCTAACTATAGACCATGTTGTTACTATATATCTAACTATAGACTATAGACCATGTTGTTACTATGTATCTAACTATAGACTATAGACCATGTTGTTACTATATATCTAACTATAGACTACATACCATGTTGGTTACTATATATCTAACTATAGACCATGTTGTTACTATGTATCTAACTATAGACTATAGACCATGTTGTTACTATATATCTAACTATAGACCATGTTGTTACTATGTATCTAACTATAGACTATAGACCATGTTGGTTACTATGTATCTAACTATAGACTATAGACCATGTTGTTACTATATATCTAACTATAGACCATGTTGTTACTATGTATCTAACTATAGACCATGTTGTTACTATATAACTAACTATAGACCATGTTGGTTACTATATAACTAACTATAGACCATGGTGGTTACTATATATCTAACTATAGACTATAGACCATGTCGTTACTATATATCTAACTATAGACCATGTTGTTACTATATATCTAACTATAGACTATAGACCATGTTGGTTACTATATATCTAACTATAGACTATAGACCATGTCGTTACTATATATCTAACTATAGACCATGTTGTTACTATATATCTAACTATAGACTATAGACAATGTTGTTACTATATATCTAACTATAGACTATAGACCATGTTGGTTACTATATATCTAACTATAGACTATAGACCATGTTGGTTACTATATATCTAACTATAGACCACGTTGTTAATATATATCTAACTATAGACCATGTTGGTCACTATATATTTAACTATAGACTATAGACCATGTTGCTACTATATATCTAACTATAGACTATAGACCATGTTGTTACTATATATCTAACTATAGACTATAGACCATGTTGTTACTATATATCTAACTATAGACCATGTTGGTTACTATATATCTAACGATAGACCATGTTGTTACTATATATTTAACTATAGACCATGTTGTTAGTATATATCTAACTATAGACCATGTTGGTTACTATATATCTAACTATAGACCATGTTGTTACTATATATTTAACTATAGACCATGTTGTTACTATATTTCTAACTATAGACCATGTTGGTTACTATATATCTAACTATAGACCATGTTGTTAGTATATATCTAACTATAGACTATAGACCATGTAGGTTACTATATATCTAACTATAGACCATGTTGTTAGTATATATCTAACTATAGACTATAGACCATGTTGGTTACTATATATCTAACTATAGACTATAGACCATGTTGGTTACTATATATCTAACTATAGACCATGTTGTTAGTATATATCTAACTATAGACTATAGACCATGTTGTTACTATATATCTAACTATAGACTATAGACCATGTTGGTTACTATATATCTAACTATAGACCATGTTGTTACTATATATCTAACTATAGACTATAGACCATGTTGTTACTATATATCTAACTATAGACTATAGACCATGTTGTTACTATATATCTAACTATAGACCATCTTGGTTACTATATATCTAACTATAGACCATGTTGTTACTATATATCTAACTATAGACTATAGACCATGTTGTTACTATATATCTAACTATAGACTATAGACCATGTTGGTTACTAACTATAGACCATCTTGGTTACTATATATCTAACTATAGACCATGTTGTTACTATATATCTAACTATAGACCATGTTGGTTACTATATATCTAACTATAGACTATAGACCATGTTGTTACTATATATCCAACTATAGACTATGTTGGTTACTATATAACTAACTATAGACCATGTTGGTTACTATATATCTAACTATAGACCATGTTGTTACTATATATTTAACTATAGACCATGTTGTTACTATATATCTAACTATAGACCATGTTGGTTACTATATATCTAACTATAGACCATGTTGTTAGTATATATCTAACTATAGACTATAGACCATGTAGGTTACTATATATCTAACTATAGACCATGTTGTTAGTATATATCTAACTATAGACTATAGACCATGTTGGTTACTATATATCTAACTATAGACTATAGACCATGTTGGTTACTATATATCTAACTATAGACCATGTTGTTAGTATATATCTAACTATAGACTATAGACCTTGTTGGTTACTATATATCTAACTATAGACCTTGTTGGTTAATATATATCTAACTATAGACCATGTTGTTACTATATATCTAACTATAGACTATAGACCATGTTGGTTACTATATAACTAACTATAGACCATGTTGGTTAATATATATCTAACTATAGACTATAGACCATGTTGGTTAATATATATCCAACTATAGACTATGTTGGTTAATATATATCTAACTATAGACTATGTTGGTTACTATATAACTAACTATAGACCATGTTGGTTAATATATATCTAACTATAGACTATAGACCATGTTGGTTAATATATATCCAACTATAGACTATGTTGGTTACTATATAACTAACTATAGACCATGTTGGTTACTATATATCTAACTATAGACCATGTTGGTTACTATATATCTAACTATAGACCATGTTGGTTACTATATATCTAACTACAGACCATGTTGTTACTATATGTCTAACAATATAGACCATGTTGGTTAATATATATCTAACTATATACTACAGACCATGTTGTTACTATATATCTAACTATAGACTATAGACCATGTTGTTACTATATATCTAACTATAGACCATGTTGTTACTATATGTCTAACAATATAGACCATGTTGTTACTATATATCTAACTATATACTACAGACCATGTTGTTACTATATATCTAACTATAGACCATGTTGGTTACTATATATCTAACTATAGACCATGTTGGTTAATATATATCTAACTATATACTATAGACCATGTTGTTACTGTATATATAACTATAGACTATAGACCATGTTGTTACTATATATCTAACTATAGACTATAGACCATGTTGTTACTATATATCTAACTATAGACCATGTTGTTACTATATATCTAACTATAGACCATGTTGTTACTATGTATCTAACTATAGACTATAGACCATGTTGGTTACTATATATCTAACTATAGACCACGTTGTTAATATATATCTAACTATAGACCATGTTGGTTACTATATAACTAACTATAGACTATAGACCATGTTGTTACTATATATCTAACTATAGACCATGTTGGTTACTATATATCTAACTATAGACTATAGACCATGTTGTTACTATATATCTAACTATAGACCATGTTGGTTACTATATAACTAACTATAGACTATAGACCATGTTGTTACTATATATCTAACTATAGACCTTGTTGGTTACTATATAACTAACTATAGACTATAGACCATGTTGTTACTATATATCTAACTATAGACCTTGTTGGTTACTATATATCTAACTATAGACCATGTTGTTACTATATATCTAACTATAGACTATAGACCATGTTGTTACTATGTATCTAACTATAGACTATAGACCATGTTGTTACTATATATCTAACTATAGACTACATACCATGTTGGTTACTATATATCTAACTATAGACCATGTTGTTACTATGTATCTAACTATAGACTATAGACCATGTTGTTACTATATATCTAACTATAGACCATGTTGTTACTATGTATCTAACTATAGACTATAGACCATGTTGGTTACTATGTATCTAACTATAGACTATAGACCATGTTGTTACTATATATCTAACTATAGACCATGTTGTTACTATGTATCTAACTATAGACCATGTTGGTTACTATATATCTAACTATAGACTATAGACCATGTTGGTTACTATATATCTAACTATAGACCACGTTGTTAATATATATCTAACTATAGACCATGTTGGTCACTATATATTTAACTATAGACTATAGACCATGTTGCTACTATATATCTAACTATAGACTATAGACCATGTTGTTACTATATATCTAACTATAGACTATAGACCATGTTGTTACTATATATCTAACTATAGACCATGTTGGTTACTATATATCTAACGATAGACCATGTTGTTACTATATATTTAACTATAGACCATGTTGTTAGTATATATCTAACTATAGACCATGTTGGTTACTATATATCTAACTATAGACCATGTTGTTACTATATATTTAACTATAGACCATGTTGTTACTATATATCTAACTATAGACCATGTTGGTTACTATATATCTAACTATAGACCATGTTGTTAGTATATATCTAACTATAGACTATAGACCATGTAGGTTACTATATATCTAACTATAGACCATGTTGTTAGTATATATCTAACTATAGACTATAGACCATGTTGGTTACTATATATCTAACTATAGACTATAGACCATGTTGGTTACTATATATCTAACTATAGACCATGTTGTTAGTATATATCTAACTATAGACTATAGACCATGTTGTTACTATATATCTAACTATAGACTATAGACCATGTTGGTTACTATATATCTAACTATAGACCATGTTGTTACTATATATCTAACTATAGACTATAGACCATGTTGTTACTATATATCTAACTATAGACTATAGACCATGTTGTTACTATATATCTAACTATAGACCATCTTGGTTACTATATATCTAACTATAGACCATGTTGTTACTATATATCTAACTATAGACTATAGACCATGTTGTTACTATATATCTAACTATAGACTATAGACCATGTTGGTTACTAACTATAGACCATCTTGGTTACTATATATCTAACTATAGACCATGTTGTTACTATATATCTAACTATAGACCATGTTGGTTACTATATATCTAACTATAGACTATAGACCATGTTGTTACTATATATCCAACTATAGACTATGTTGGTTACTATATAACTAACTATAGACCATGTTGGTTACTATATATCTAACTATAGACCATGTTGTTACTATATATTTAACTATAGACCATGTTGTTACTATATATCTAACTATAGACCATGTTGGTTACTATATATCTAACTATAGACCATGTTGTTAGTATATATCTAACTATAGACTATAGACCATGTAGGTTACTATATATCTAACTATAGACCATGTTGTTAGTATATATCTAACTATAGACTATAGACCATGTTGGTTACTATATATCTAACTATAGACTATAGACCATGTTGGTTACTATATATCTAACTATAGACCATGTTGTTAGTATATATCTAACTATAGACTATAGACCTTGTTGGTTACTATATATCTAACTATAGACCTTGTTGGTTAATATATATCTAACTATAGACCATGTTGTTACTATATATCTAACTATAGACTATAGACCATGTTGGTTACTATATAACTAACTATAGACCATGTTGGTTAATATATATCTAACTATAGACTATAGACCATGTTGGTTAATATATATCTAACTATAGACTATAGACCATGTTGGTTAATATATATCCAACTATAGACTATGTTGGTTACTATATAACTAACTATAGACCATGTTGGTTACTATATATCTAACTATAGACCATGTTGGTTACTATATATCTAACTATAGACCATGTTGGTTACTATATATCTAACTATAGACCATGTTGTTACTATATGTCTAACAATATAGACCATGTTGGTTAATATATATCTAACTATATACTACAGACCATGTTGTTACTATATATCTAACTATAGACTATAGACCATGTTGTTACTATATATCTAACTATAGACCATGTTGTTACTATATGTCTAACAATATAGACCATGTTGTTACTATATATCTAACTATATACTACAGACCATGTTGTTACTATATATCTAACTATAGACCATGTTGGTTACTATATATCTAACTATAGACCATGTTGGTTAATATATATCTAACTATATACTATAGACCATGTTGTTACTGTATATATAACTATAGACTATAGACCATGTTGTTACTATATATCTAACTATAGACTATAGACCATGTTGTTACTATATATCTAACTATAGACCATGTTGTTACTATATATCTAACTATAGACCATGTTGTTACTATGTATCTAACTATAGACTATAGACCATGTTGGTTACTATATATCTAACTATAGACCACGTTGTTAATATATATCTAACTATAGACCATGTTGGTTACTATATAACTAACTATAGACTATAGACCATGTTGTTACTATATATCTAACTATAGACCATGTTGGTTACTATATATCTAACTATAGACTATAGACCATGTTGTTACTATATATCTAACTATAGACCATGTTGGTTACTATATAACTAACTATAGACTATAGACCATGTTGTTACTATATATCTAACTATAGACCTTGTTGGTTACTATATAACTAACTATAGACTATAGACCATGTTGTTACTATATATCTAACTATAGACCTTGTTGGTTACTATATATCTAACTATAGACCATGTTGTTACTATATATCTAACTATAGACCATGTTGGTTACTATATAACTAACTATAGACTATAGACCATGTTGTTACTATATATCTAACTATAGACCTTGTTGGTTACTATATAACTAACTATAGACTATAGACCATGTTGTTACTATATATCTAACTATAGACCTTGTTGGTTACTATATATCTAACTATAGACCATGTTGTTACTATATATCTAACTATAGACTATAGACCATGTTGTTACTATGTATCTAACTATAGACTATAGACCATGTTGTTACTATATATCTAACTATAGACTACATACCATGTTGGTTACTATATATCTAACTATAGACCATGTTGTTACTATATATCTAACTATAGACTATAGACCATGTTGTTACTATATATCTAACTATAGACCATGTTGTTACTATGTATCTAACTATAGACTATAGACCATGTTGGTTACTATGTATCTAACTATAGACTATAGACCATGTTGTTACTATATATCTAACTATAGACCATGTTGTTACTATGTATCTAACTATAGACCATGTTGGTTACTATATATCTAACTATAGACTATAGACCATGTTGGTTACTATATATCTAACTATAGACCACGTTGTTAATATATATCTAACTATAGACCATGTTGGTCACTATATATTTAACTATAGACTACAGACCATGTTGCTACTATATATCTAACTATAGACTATAGACCATGTTGTTACTATATATCTAACTATAGACTATAGACCATGTTGTTACTATATATCTAACTATAGACCATGTTGGTTACTATATATCTAACGATAGACCATGTTGTTACTATATATTTAACTATAGACCATGTTGTTAGTATATATCTAACTATAGACCATGTTGGTTACTATATATCTAACTATAGACCATGTTGTTACTATATATTTAACTATAGACCATGTTGTTACTATATATCTAACTATAGACCATGTTGGTTACTATATATCTAACTATAGACCATGTTGTTAGTATATATCTAACTATAGACTATAGACCATGTAGGTTACTATATATCTAACTATAGACCATGTTGTTAGTATATATCTAACTATAGACTATAGACCATGTTGGTTACTATATATCTAACTATAGACTATAGACCATGTTGGTTACTATATATCTAACTATAGACCATGTTGTTAGTATATATCTAACTATAGACTATAGACCATGTTGTTACTATATATCTAACTATAGACTATAGACCATGTTGGTTAATATATATCTAACTATAGACTATAGACCATGTTGTTACTATATATCTAACTATAGACTATAGACCATGTTGGTTACTATATATCTAACTATAGACCATGTTGTTACTATATATCTAACTATAGACTATAGACCATGTTGTTACTATATATCTAACTATAGACTATAGACCATGTTGTTACTATATATCTAACTATAGACCATCTTGGTTACTATATATCTAACTATAGACCATGTTGTTACTATATATCTAACTATAGACTATAGACCATGTTGTTACTATATATCTAACTATAGACTATAGACCATGTTGGTTACTAACTATAGACCATCTTGGTTACTATATATCTAACTATAGACCATGTTGTTACTATATATCTAACTATAGACCATGTTGGTTACTATATATCTAACTATAGACTATAGACCATGTTGTTACTATATATCCAACTATAGACTATGTTGGTTACTATATAACTAACTATAGACCATGTTGGTTACTATATATCTAACTATAGACCATGTTGTTACTATATATTTAACTATAGACCATGTTGTTACTATATATCTAACTATAGACCATGTTGGTTACTATATATCTAACTATAGACCATGTTGTTAGTATATATCTAACTATAGACTATAGACCATGTAGGTTACTATATATCTAACTATAGACCATGTTGTTAGTATATATCTAACTATAGACTATAGACCATGTTGGTTACTATATATCTAACTATAGACTATAGACCATGTTGGTTACTATATATCTAACTATAGACCATGTTGTTAGTATATATCTAACTATAGACTATAGACCTTGTTGGTTACTATATATCTAACTATAGACCTTGTTGGTTAATATATATCTAACTATAGACCATGTTGTTACTATATATCTAACTATAGACTATAGACCATGTTGGTTACTATATAACTAACTATAGACCATGTTGGTTAATATATATCTAACTATAGACTATAGACCATGTTGGTTAATATATATCCAACTATAGACTATAGACCATGTTGGTTAATATATATCCAACTATAGACTATGTTGGTTACTATATAACTAACTATAGACCATGTTGGTTACTATATATCTAACTATAGACCATGTTGGTTACTATATATCTAACTATAGACCATGTTGGTTACTATATATCTAACTATAGATCATGTTGTTACTATATGTCTAACAATATAGACCATGTTGGTTAATATATATCTAACTATATACTACAGACCATGTTGTTACTATATATCTAACTATAGACTATAGACCATGTTGTTACTATATATCTAACTATAGACCATGTTGTTACTATATGTCTAACAATATAGACCATGTTGTTACTATATATCTAACTATATACTACAGACCATGTTGTTACTATATATCTAACTATAGACCATGTTGGTTACTACATATCTAACTATAGACCATGTTGGTTAATATATATCTAACTATATACTATAGACCATGTTGTTACTGTATATATAACTATAGACTATAGACCATGTTGTTACTATATATCTAACTATAGACTATAGACCATGTTGTTACTATATATCTAACTATAGACCATGTTGTTACTATATATCTAACTATAGACCATGTTGTTACTATGTATCTAACTATAGACTATAGACCATGTTGGTTACTATATATCTAACTATAGACCACGTTGTTAATATATATCTAACTATAGACCATGTTGGTTACTATATAACTAACTATAGACTATAGACCATGTTGTTACTATATATCTAACTATAGACCATGTTGGTTACTATATATCTAACTATAGACTATAGACCATGTTGTTACTATATATCTAACTATAGACCATGTTGGTTACTATATAACTAACTATAGACTATAGACCATGTTGTTACTATATATCTAACTATAGACCTTGTTGGTTACTATATAACTAACTATAGACTATAGACCATGTTGTTACTATATATCTAACTATAGACCTTGTTGGTTACTATATATCTAACTATAGACCATGTTGTTACTATATATCTAACTATAGACTATAGACCATGTTGTTACTATGTATCTAACTATAGACTATAGACCATGTTGTTACTATATATCTAACTATAGACTACATACCATGTTGGTTACTATATATCTAACTATAGACCATGTTGTTACTATGTATCTAACTATAGACTATAGACCATGTTGTTACTATATATCTAACTATAGACCATGTTGTTACTATGTATCTAACTATAGACTATAGACCATGTTGGTTACTATGTATCTAACTATAGACTATAGACCATGTTGTTACTATATATCTAACTATAGACCATGTTGTTACTATGTATCTAACTATAGACCATGTTGGTTACTATATATCTAACTATAGACTATAGACCATGTTGGTTACTATATATCTAACTATAGACCACGTTGTTAATATATATCTAACTATAGACCATGTTGGTCACTATATATTTAACTATAGACTATAGACCATGTTGCTACTATATATCTAACTATAGACTATAGACCATGTTGTTACTATATATCTAACTATAGACTATAGACCATGTTGTTACTATATATCTAACTATAGACCATGTTGGTTACTATATATCTAACGATAGACCATGTTGTTACTATATATTTAACTATAGACCATGTTGTTAGTATATATCTAACTATAGACCATGTTGGTTACTATATATCTAACTATAGACCATGTTGTTACTATATATTTAACTATAGACCATGTTGTTACTATATATCTAACTATAGACCATGTTGGTTACTATATATCTAACTATAGACCATGTTGTTAGTATATATCTAACTATAGACTATAGACCATGTAGGTTACTATATATCTAACTATAGACCATGTTGTTAGTATATATCTAACTATAGACTATAGACCATGTTGGTTACTATATATCTAACTATAGACTATAGACCATGTTGGTTACTATATATCTAACTATAGACCATGTTGTTAGTATATATCTAACTATAGACTATAGACCATGTTGTTACTATATATCTAACTATAGACTATAGACCATGTTGGTTACTATATATCTAACTATAGACCATGTTGTTACTATATATCTAACTATAGACTATAGACCATGTTGTTACTATATATCTAACTATAGACTATAGACCATGTTGTTACTATATATCTAACTATAGACCATCTTGGTTACTATATATCTAACTATAGACCATGTTGTTACTATATATCTAACTATAGACTATAGACCATGTTGTTACTATATATCTAACTATAGACTATAGACCATGTTGGTTACTAACTATAGACCATCTTGGTTACTATATATCTAACTATAGACCATGTTGTTACTATATATCTAACTATAGACCATGTTGGTTACTATATATCTAACTATAGACTATAGACCATGTTGTTACTATATATCCAACTATAGACTATGTTGGTTACTATATAACTAACTATAGACCATGTTGGTTACTATATATCTAACTATAGACCATGTTGTTACTATATATTTAACTATAGACCATGTTGTTACTATATATCTAACTATAGACCATGTTGGTTACTATATATCTAACTATAGACCATGTTGTTAGTATATATCTAACTATAGACTATAGACCATGTAGGTTACTATATATCTAACTATAGACCATGTTGTTAGTATATATCTAACTATAGACTATAGACCATGTTGGTTACTATATATCTAACTATAGACTATAGACCATGTTGGTTACTATATATCTAACTATAGACCATGTTGTTAGTATATATCTAACTATAGACTATAGACCTTGTTTGTTACTATATATCTAACTATAGACCTTGTTGGTTAATATATATCTAACTATAGACCATGTTGTTACTATATATCTAACTATAGACTATAGACCATGTTGGTTACTATATAACTAACTATAGACCATGTTGGTTAATATATATCTAACTATAGACTATAGACCATGTTGGTTAATATATATCCAACTATAGACTATGTTGGTTAATATATATCTAACTATAGACTATAGACCATGTTGGTTAATATATATCCAACTATAGACTATGTTGGTTACTATATAACTAACTATAGACCATGTTGGTTACTATATATCTAACTATAGACCATGTTGGTTACTATATATCTAACTATAGACCATGTTGGTTACTATATATCTAACTATAGACCATGTTGTTACTATATGTCTAACAATATAGACCATGTTGGTTAATATATATCTAACTATATACTACAGACCATGTTGTTACTATATATCTAACTATAGACTATAGACCATGTTGTTACTATATATCTATCTATAGACCATGTTGTTACTATATGTCTAACAATATAGACCATGTTGTTACTATATATCTAACTATATACTACAGACCATGTTGTTACTATATATCTAACTATAGACCATGTTGGTTACTATATATCTAACTATAGACCATGTTGGTTAATATATATCTAACTATATACTATAGACCATGTTGTTACTGTATATATAACTATAGACTATAGACCATGTTGTTACTATATATCTAACTATAGACTATAGACCATGTTGTTACTATATATCTAACTATAGACCATGTTGTTACTATATATCTAACTATAGACCATGTTGTTACTATGTATCTAACTATAGACTATAGACCATGTTGGTTACTATATATCTAACTATAGACCACGTTGTTAATATATATCTAACTATAGACCATGTTGGTTACTATATAACTAACTATAGACTATAGACCATGTTGTTACTATATATCTAACTATAGACCATGTTGGTTACTATATATCTAACTATAGACTATAGACCATGTTGTTACTATATATCTAACTATAGACCATGTTGGTTACTATATAACTAACTATAGACTATAGACCATGTTGTTACTATATATCTAACTATAGACCTTGTTGGTTACTATATAACTAACTATAGACTATAGACCATGTTGTTACTATATATCTAACTATAGACTTTGTTGGTTACTATATATCTAACTATAGACCATGTTGTTACTATATATCTAACTATAGACTATAGACCATGTTGTTACTATGTATCTAACTATAGACTATAGACCATGTTGTTACTATATATCTAACTATAGACTACATACCATGTTGGTTACTATATATCTAACTATAGACCATGTTGTTACTATGTATCTAACTATAGACTATAGACCATGTTGTTACTATATATCTAACTATAGACCATGTTGTTACTATGTATCTAACTATAGACTATAGACCATGTTGGTTACTATGTATCTAACTATAGACTATAGACCATGTTGTTACTATATATCTAACTATAGACCATGTTGGTACTATGTATCTAACTATAGACCATGTTGGTTACTATATATCTAACTATAGACTATAGACCATGTTGGTTACTATATATCTAACTATAGACCACGTTGTTAATATATATCTAACTATAGACCATGTTGGTCACTATATATTTAACTATAGACTATAGACCATGTTGCTACTATATATCTAACTATAGACTATAGACCATGTTGTTACTATATATCTAACTATAGACTATAGACCATGTTGTTACTATATATCTAACTATAGACCATGTTGGTTACTATATATCTAACGATAGACCATGTTGTTACTATATATTTAACTATAGACCATGTTGTTAGTATATATCTAACTATAGACCATGTTGGTTACTATATATCTAACTATAGACCATGTTGTTACTATATATTTAACTATAGACCATGTTGTTACTATATATCTAACTATAGACCATGTTGGTTACTATATATCTAACTATAGACCATGTTGTTAGTATATATCTAACTATAGACTATAGACCATGTAGGTTACTATATATCTAACTATAGACCATGTTGTTAGTATATATCTAACTATAGACTATAGACCATGTTGGTTACTATATATCTAACTATAGACTATAGACCATGTTGGTTACTATATATCTAACTATAGACCATGTTGTTAGTATATATCTAACTATAGACTATAGACCATGTTGTTACTATATATCTAACTATAGACTATAGACCATGTTGGTTACTATATATCTAACTATAGACCATGTTGTTACTATATATCTAACTATAGACTATAGACCATGTTGTTACTATATATCTAACTATAGACTATAGACCATGTTGTTACTATATATCTAACTATAGACCATCTTGGTTACTATATATCTAACTATAGACCATGTTGTTACTATATATCTAACTATAGACTATAGACCATGTTGTTACTATATATCTAACTATAGACTATAGACCATGTTGGTTACTAACTATAGACCATCTTGGTTACTATATATCTAACTATAGACCATGTTGTTACTATATATCTAACTATAGACCATGTTGGTTACTATATATCTAACTATAGACTATAGACCATGTTGGTTACTATATATCTAACTATAGACTATAGACCATGTTGGTTACTATATATCTAACTATAGACCATGTTGTTAGTATATATCTAACTATAGACTATAGACCTTGTTGGTTACTATATATCTAACTATAGACCTTGTTGGTTAATATATATCTAACTATAGACCATGTTGTTACTA
This sequence comes from Oncorhynchus mykiss, assembly GCF_057628025.1. NCBI lineage: Eukaryota > Metazoa > Chordata > Actinopteri > Salmoniformes > Salmonidae > Oncorhynchus > Oncorhynchus mykiss. The sequence continues at coordinate 88,482,720 of NC_143031.1, read as the reverse complement.
TATATCTAACTATAGACTATAGCCCATGTTGGTTACTATATAACTAACTATAGACCATGTTGGTTAATATATATCTAACTATAGACTATAGACCATGTTGGTTAATATATATCTAACTATAGACTATAGACCATGTTGGTTAATATATATCCAACTATAGACTATGTTGGTTACTATATAACTAACTATAGACCATGTTGGTTACTATATATCTAACTATAGACCATGTTGGTTACTATATATCTAACTATAGACCATGTTGGTTACTATATATCTAACTATAGACCATGTTGTTACTATATGTCTAACAATATAGACCATGTTGGTTAATATATATCTAACTATATACTACAGACCATGTTGTTACTATATATCTAACTATAGACTATAGACCATGTTGTTACTATATATCTAACTATAGACCATGTTGTTACTATATGTCTAACAATATAGACCATGTTGTTACTATATATCTAACTATATACTACAGACCATGTTGTTACTATATATCTAACTATAGACCATGTTGGTTACTATATATCTAACTATAGACCATGTTGGTTAATATATATCTAACTATATACTATAGACCATGTTGTTACTGTATATATAACTATAGACTATAGACCATGTTGTTACTATATATCTAACTATAGACTATAGACCATGTTGTTACTATATATCTAACTATAGACCATGTTGTTACTATATATCTAACTATAGACCATGTTGTTACTATGTATCTAACTATAGACTATAGACCATGTTGGTTACTATATATCTAACTATAGACCACGTTGTTAATATATATCTAACTATAGACCATGTTGGTTACTATATAACTAACTATAGACTATAGACCATGTTGTTACTATATATCTAACTATAGACCATGTTGGTTACTATATATCTAACTATAGACTATAGACCATGTTGTTACTATATATCTAACTATAGACCATGTTGGTTACTATATAACTAACTATAGACTATAGACCATGTTGTTACTATATATCTAACTATAGACCTTGTTGGTTACTATATAACTAACTATAGACTATAGACCATGTTGTTACTATATATCTAACTATAGACCTTGTTGGTTACTATATATCTAACTATAGACCATGTTGTTACTATATATCTAACTATAGACCATGTTGGTTACTATATAACTAACTATAGACTATAGACCATGTTGTTACTATATATCTAACTATAGACCTTGTTGGTTACTATATAACTAACTATAGACTATAGACCATGTTGTTACTATATATCTAACTATAGACCTTGTTGGTTACTATATATCTAACTATAGACCATGTTGTTACTATATATCTAACTATAGACTATAGACCATGTTGTTACTATGTATCTAACTATAGACTATAGACCATGTTGTTACTATATATCTAACTATAGACTACATACCATGTTGGTTACTATATATCTAACTATAGACCATGTTGTTACTATATATCTAACTATAGACTATAGACCATGTTGTTACTATATATCTAACTATAGACCATGTTGTTACTATGTATCTAACTATAGACTATAGACCATGTTGGTTACTATGTATCTAACTATAGACTATAGACCATGTTGTTACTATATATCTAACTATAGACCATGTTGTTACTATGTATCTAACTATAGACCATGTTGGTTACTATATATCTAACTACAGACTATAGACCATGTTGGTTACTATATATCTAACTATAGACCACGTTGTTAATATATATCTAACTATAGACCATGTTGGTCACTATATATTTAACTATAGACTACAGACCATGTTGCTACTATATATCTAACTATAGACTATAGACCATGTTGTTACTATATATCTAACTATAGACTATAGACCATGTTGTTACTATATATCTAACTATAGACCATGTTGGTTACTATATATCTAACGATAGACCATGTTGTTACTATATATTTAACTATAGACCATGTTGTTAGTATATATCTAACTATAGACCATGTTGGTTACTATATATCTAACTATAGACCATGTTGTTACTGTATATTTAACTATAGACCATGTTGTTACTATATATCTAACTATAGACCATGTTGGTTACTATATATCTAACTATAGACCATGTTGTTAGTATATATCTAACTATAGACTATAGACCATGTAGGTTACTATATATCTAACTATAGACCATGTTGTTAGTATATATCTAACTATAGACTATAGACCATGTTGGTTACTATATATCTAACTATAGACTATAGACCATGTTGGTTACTATATATCTAACTATAGACCATGTTGTTAGTATATATCTAACTATAGACTATAGACCATGTTGTTACTATATATCTAACTATAGACTATAGACCATGTTGGTTAATATATATCTAACTATAGACTATAGACCATGTTGTTACTATATATCTAACTATAGACTATAGACCATGTTGGTTACTATATATCTAACTATAGACCATGTTGTTACTATATATCTAACTATAGACTATAGACCATGTTGTTACTATATATCTAACTATAGACTATAGACCATGTTGTTACTATATATCTAACTATAGACCATCTTGGTTACTATATATCTAACTATAGACCATGTTGTTACTATATATCTAACTATAGACTATAGACCATGTTGTTACTATATATCTAACTATAGACTATAGACCATGTTGGTTACTAACTATAGACCATCTTGGTTACTATATATCTAACTATAGACCATGTTGTTACTATATATCTAACTATAGACCATGTTGGTTACTATATATCTAACTATAGACTATAGACCATGTTGTTACTATATATCCAACTATAGACTATGTTGGTTACTATATAACTAACTATAGACCATGTTGGTTACTATATATCTAACTATAGACCATGTTGTTACTATATATTTAACTATAGACCATGTTGTTACTATATATCTAACTATAGACCATGTTGGTTACTATATATCTAACTATAGACCATGTTGTTAGTATATATCTAACTATAGACTATAGACCATGTAGGTTACTATATATCTAACTATAGACCATGTTGTTAGTATATATCTAACTATAGACTATAGACCATGTTGGTTACTATATATCTAACTATAGACTATAGACCATGTTGGTTACTATATATCTAACTATAGACCATGTTGTTAGTATATATCTAACTATAGACTATAGACCTTGTTGGTTACTATATATCTAACTATAGACCTTGTTGGTTAATATATATCTAACTATAGACCATGTTGTTACTATATATCTAACTATAGACTATAGACCATGTTGGTTACTATATAACTAACTATAGACCATGTTGGTTAATATATATCTAACTATAGACTATAGACCATGTTGGTTAATATATATCCAACTATAGACTATAGACCATGTTGGTTAATATATATCCAACTATAGACTATGTTGGTTACTATATAACTAACTATAGACCATGTTGGTTACTATATATCTAACTATAGACCATGTTGGTTACTATATATCTAACTATAGACCATGTTGGTTACTATATATCTAACTATAGATCATGTTGTTACTATATGTCTAACAATATAGACCATGTTGGTTAATATATATCTAACTATATACTACAGACCATGTTGTTACTATATATCTAACTATAGACTATAGACCATGTTGTTACTATATATCTAACTATAGACCATGTTGTTACTATATGTCTAACAATATAGACCATGTTGTTACTATATATCTAACTATATACTACAGACCATGTTGTTACTATATATCTAACTATAGACCATGTTGGTTACTATATATCTAACTATAGACCATGTTGGTTAATATATATCTAACTATATACTATAGACCATGTTGTTACTGTATATATAACTATAGACTATAGACCATGTTGTTACTATATATCTAACTATAGACTATAGACCATGTTGTTACTATATATCTAACTATAGACCATGTTGTTACTATATATCTAACTATAGACCATGTTGTTACTATGTATCTAACTATAGACTATAGACCATGTTGGTTACTATATATCTAACTATAGACCACGTTGTTAATATATATCTAACTATAGACCATGTTGGTTACTATATAACTAACTATAGACTATAGACCATGTTGTTACTATATATCTAACTATAGACCATGTTGGTTACTATATATCTAACTATAGACTATAGACCATGTTGTTACTATATATCTAACTATAGACCATGTTGGTTACTATATAACTAACTATAGACTATAGACCATGTTGTTACTATATATCTAACTATAGACCTTGTTGGTTACTATATAACTAACTATAGACTATAGACCATGTTGTTACTATATATCTAACTATAGACCTTGTTGGTTACTATATATCTAACTATAGACCATGTTGTTACTATATATCTAACTATAGACTATAGACCATGTTGTTACTATGTATCTAACTATAGACTATAGACCATGTTGTTACTATATATCTAACTATAGACTACATACCATGTTGGTTACTATATATCTAACTATAGACCATGTTGTTACTATGTATCTAACTATAGACTATAGACCATGTTGTTACTATATATCTAACTATAGACCATGTTGTTACTATGTATCTAACTATAGACTATAGACCATGTTGGTTACTATGTATCTAACTATAGACTATAGACCATGTTGTTACTATATATCTAACTATAGACCATGTTGTTACTATGTATCTAACTATAGACCATGTTGGTTACTATATATCTAACTATAGACTATAGACCATGTTGGTTACTATATATCTAACTATAGACCACGTTGTTAATATATATCTAACTATAGACCATGTTGGTCACTATATATTTAACTATAGACTATAGACCATGTTGCTACTATATATCTAACTATAGACTATAGACCATGTTGTTACTATATATCTAACTATAGACTATAGACCATGTTGTTACTATATATCTAACTATAGACCATGTTGGTTACTATATATCTAACGATAGACCATGTTGTTACTATATATTTAACTATAGACCATGTTGTTAGTATATATCTAACTATAGACCATGTTGGTTACTATATATCTAACTATAGACCATGTTGTTACTATATATTTAACTATAGACCATGTTGTTACTATATATCTAACTATAGACCATGTTGGTTACTATATATCTAACTATAGACCATGTTGTTAGTATATATCTAACTATAGACTATAGACCATGTAGGTTACTATATATCTAACTATAGACCATGTTGTTAGTATATATCTAACTATAGACTATAGACCATGTTGGTTACTATATATCTAACTATAGACTATAGACCATGTTGGTTACTATATATCTAACTATAGACCATGTTGTTAGTATATATCTAACTATAGACTATAGACCATGTTGTTACTATATATCTAACTATAGACTATAGACCATGTTGGTTACTATATATCTAACTATAGACCATGTTGTTACTATATATCTAACTATAGACTATAGACCATGTTGTTACTATATATCTAACTATAGACTATAGACCATGTTGTTACTATATATCTAACTATAGACCATCTTGGTTACTATATATCTAACTATAGACCATGTTGTTACTATATATCTAACTATAGACTATAGACCATGTTGTTACTATATATCTAACTATAGACTATAGACCATGTTGGTTACTAACTATAGACCATCTTGGTTACTATATATCTAACTATAGACCATGTTGTTACTATATATCTAACTATAGACCATGTTGGTTACTATATATCTAACTATAGACTATAGACCATGTTGTTACTATATATCCAACTATAGACTATGTTGGTTACTATATAACTAACTATAGACCATGTTGGTTACTATATATCTAACTATAGACCATGTTGTTACTATATATTTAACTATAGACCATGTTGTTACTATATATCTAACTATAGACCATGTTGGTTACTATATATCTAACTATAGACCATGTTGTTAGTATATATCTAACTATAGACTATAGACCATGTAGGTTACTATATATCTAACTATAGACCATGTTGTTAGTATATATCTAACTATAGACTATAGACCATGTTGGTTACTATATATCTAACTATAGACTATAGACCATGTTGGTTACTATATATCTAACTATAGACCATGTTGTTAGTATATATCTAACTATAGACTATAGACCTTGTTTGTTACTATATATCTAACTATAGACCTTATTGGTTAATATATATCTAACTATAGACCATGTTGTTACTATATATCTAACTATAGACTATAGACCATGTTGGTTACTATATAACTAACTATAGACCATGTTGGTTAATATATATCTAACTATAGACTATAGACCATGTTGGTTAATATATATCCAACTATAGACTATGTTGGTTAATATATATCTAACTATAGACTATAGACCATGTTGGTTAATATATATCCAACTATAGACTATGTTGGTTACTATATAACTAACTATAGACCATGTTGGTTACTATATATCTAACTATAGACCATGTTGGTTACTATATATCTAACTATAGACCATGTTGGTTACTATATATCTAACTATAGACCATGTTGTTACTATATGTCTAACAATATAGACCATGTTGGTTAATATATATCTAACTATATACTACAGACCATGTTGTTACTATATATCTAACTATAGACTATAGACCATGTTGTTACTATATATCTATCTATAGACCATGTTGTTACTATATGTCTAACAATATAGACCATGTTGTTACTATATATCTAACTATATACTACAGACCATGTTGTTACTATATATCTAACTATAGACCATGTTGGTTACTATATATCTAACTATAGACCATGTTGGTTAATATATATCTAACTATATACTATAGACCATGTTGTTACTGTATATATAACTATAGACTATAGACCATGTTGTTACTATATATCTAACTATAGACTATAGACCATGTTGTTACTATATATCTAACTATAGACCATGTTGGTTACTATATAACTAACTATAGACTATAGACCATGTTGTTACTATATATCTAACTATAGACCATGTTGGTTACTATATATCTAACTATAGACTATAGACCATGTTGTTACTATATATCTAACTATAGACCATGTTGGTTACTATATAACTAACTATAGACTATAGACCATGTTGTTACTATATATCTAACTATAGACCATCTTGGTTACTATATATCTAACTATAGACCATGTTGTTACTATATATCTAACTATAGACTATAGACCATGTTGTTACTATATATCTAACTATAGACTATAGACCATGTTGGTTACTAACTATAGACCATCTTGGTTACTATATATCTAACTATAGACCATGTTGTTACTATATATCTAACTATAGACCATGTTGGTTACTATATATCTAACTATAGACTATAGACCATGTTGTTACTATATATCCAACTATAGACTATGTTGGTTACTATATAACTAACTATAGACCATGTTGGTTACTATATATCTAACTATAGACCATGTTGTTACTATATATTTAACTATAGACCATGTTGTTACTATATATCTAACTATAGACCATGTTGGTTACTATATATCTAACTATAGACCATGTTGTTAGTATATATCTAACTATAGACTATAGACCATGTAGGTTACTATATATCTAACTATAGACCATGTTGTTAGTATATATCTAACTATAGACTATAGACCATGTTGGTTACTATATATCTAACTATAGACTATAGACCATGTTGGTTACTATATATCTAACTATAGACCATGTTGTTAGTATATATCTAACTATAGACTATAGACCTTGTTTGTTACTATATATCTAACTATAGACCTTATTGGTTAATATATATCTAACTATAGACCATGTTGTTACTATATATCTAACTATAGACTATAGACCATGTTGGTTACTATATAACTAACTATAGACCATGTTGGTTAATATATATCTAACTATAGACTATAGACCATGTTGGTTAATATATATCCAACTATAGACTATGTTGGTTAATATATATCTAACTATAGACTATAGACCATGTTGGTTAATATATATCCAACTATAGACTATGTTGGTTACTATATAACTAACTATAGACCATGTTGGTTACTATATATCTAACTATAGACCATGTTGGTTACTATATATCTAACTATAGACCATGTTGGTTACTATATATCTAACTATAGACCATGTTGTTACTATATGTCTAACAATATAGACCATGTTGGTTAATATATATCTAACTATATACTACAGACCATGTTGTTACTATATATCTAACTATAGACTATAGACCATGTTGTTACTATATATCTATCTATAGACCATGTTGTTACTATATGTCTAACAATATAGACCATGTTGTTACTATATATCTAACTATATACTACAGACCATGTTGTTACTATATATCTAACTATAGACCATGTTGGTTACTATATATCTAACTATAGACCATGTTGGTTAATATATATCTAACTATATACTATAGACCATGTTGTTACTGTATATATAACTATAGACTATAGACCATGTTGTTACTATATATCTAACTATAGACTATAGACCATGTTGTTACTATATATCTAACTATAGACCATGTTGGTTACTATATAACTAACTATAGACTATAGACCATGTTGTTACTATATATCTAACTATAGACCATGTTGGTTACTATATATCTAACTATAGACTATAGACCATGTTGTTACTATATATCTAACTATAGACCATGTTGGTTACTATATAACTAACTATAGACTATAGACCATGTTGTTACTATATATCTAACTATAGACCTTGTTGGTTACTATATAACTAACTATAGACTATAGACCATGTTGTTACTATATATCTAACTATAGACCTTGTTGGTTACTATATATCTAACTATAGACCATGTTGTTACTATATATCTAACTATAGACTATAGACCATGTTGTTACTATGTATCTAACTATAGACTATAGACCATGTTGTTACTATATATCTAACTATAGACTACATACCATGTTGGTTACTATATATCTAACTATAGACCATGTTGTTACTATGTATCTAACTATAGACTATAGACCATGTTGTTACTATATATCTAACTATAGACCATGTTGTTACTATGTATCTAACTATAGACTATAGACCATGTTGGTTACTATGTATCTAACTATAGACTATAGACCATGTTGTTACTATATATCTAACTATAGACCATGTTGTTACTATGTATCTAACTATAGACCATGTTGGTTACTATATATCTAACTATAGACTATAGACCATGTTGGTTACTATATATCTAACTATAGACCACGTTGTTAATATATATCTAACTATAGACCATGTTGGTCACTATATATTTAACTATAGACTATAGACCATGTTGCTACTATATATCTAACTATAGACTATAGACCATGTTGTTACTATATATCTAACTATAGACTATAGACCATGTTGTTACTATATATCTAACTATAGACCATGTTGGTTACTATATATCTAACGATAGACCATGTTGTTACTATATATTTAACTATAGACCATGTTGTTAGTATATATCTAACTATAGACCATGTTGGTTACTATATATCTAACTATAGACCATGTTGTTACTATATATTTAACTATAGACCATGTTGTTACTATATATCTAACTATAGACCATGTTGGTTACTATATATCTAACTATAGACCATGTTGTTAGTATATATCTAACTATAGACTATAGACCATGTAGGTTACTATATATCTAACTATAGACCATGTTGTTAGTATATATCTAACTATAGACTATAGACCATGTTGGTTACTATATATCTAACTATAGACTATAGACCATGTTGGTTACTATATATCTAACTATAGACCATGTTGTTAGTATATATCTAACTATAGACTATAGACCATGTTGTTACTATATATCTAACTATAGACTATAGACCATGTTGGTTACTATATATCTAACTATAGACCATGTTGTTACTATATATCTAACTATAGACTATAGACCATGTTGTTACTATATATCTAACTATAGACTATAGACCATGTTGTTACTATATATCTAACTATAGACCATCTTGGTTACTATATATCTAACTATAGACCATGTTGTTACTATATATCTAACTATAGACTATAGACCATGTTGTTACTATATATCTAACTATAGACTATAGACCATGTTGGTTACTAACTATAGACCATCTTGGTTACTATATATCTAACTATAGACCATGTTGTTACTATATATCTAACTATAGACCATGTTGGTTACTATATATCTAACTATAGACTATAGACCATGTTGTTACTATATATCCAACTATAGACTATGTTGGTTACTATATAACTAACTATAGACCATGTTGGTTACTATATATCTAACTATAGACCATGTTGTTACTATATATTTAACTATAGACCATGTTGTTACTATATATCTAACTATAGACCATGTTGGTTACTATATATCTAACTATAGACCATGTTGTTAGTATATATCTAACTATAGACTATAGACCATGTAGGTTACTATATATCTAACTATAGACCATGTTGTTAGTATATATCTAACTATAGACTATAGACCATGTTGGTTACTATATATCTAACTATAGACTATAGACCATGTTGGTTACTATATATCTAACTATAGACCATGTTGTTAGTATATATCTAACTATAGACTATAGACCTTGTTGGTTACTATATATCTAACTATAGACCTTGTTGGTTAATATATATCTAACTATAGACCATGTTGTTACTATATATCTAACTATAGACTATAGACCATGTTGGTTACTATATAACTAACTATAGACCATGTTGGTTAATATATATCTAACTATAGACTATAGACCATGTTGGTTAATATATATCCAACTATAGACTATGTTGGTTAATATATATCTAACTATAGACTATAGACCATGTTGGTTAATATATATCCAACTATAGACTATGTTGGTTACTATATAACTAACTATAGACCATGTTGGTTACTATATATCTAACTATAGACCATGTTGGTTACTATATATCTAACTATAGACCATGTTGGTTACTATATATCTAACTATAGACCATGTTGTTACTATATGTCTAACAATATAGACCATGTTGGTTAATATATATCTATCTATATACTACAGACCATGTTGTTACTATATATCTAACTATAGACTATAGACCATGTTGTTACTATATATCTAACTATAGACCATGTTGTTACTATATGTCTAACAATATAGACCATGTTGTTACTATATATCTAACTATATACTACAGACCATGTTGTTACTATATATCTAACTATAGACCATGTTGGTTACTATATATCTAACTATAGACCATGTTGGTTAATATATATCTAACTATATACTATAGACCATGTTGTTACTGTATATATAACTATAGACTATAGACCATGTTGTTACTATATATCTAACTATAGACTATAGACCATGTTGTTACTATATATCTAACTATAGACCATGTTGTTACTATATATCTAACTATAGACCATGTTGTTACTATGTATCTAACTATAGACTATAGACCATGTTGGTTACTATATATCTAACTATAGACCACGTTGTTAATATATATCTAACTATAGACCATGTTGGTTACTATATAACTAACTATAGACTATAGACCATGTTGTTACTATATATCTAACTATAGACCATGTTGGTTACTATATATCTAACTATAGACTATAGACCATGTTGTTACTATATATCTAACTATAGACCATGTTGGTTACTATATAACTAACTATAGACTATAGACCATGTTGTTACTATATATCTAACTATAGACCTTGTTGGTTACTATATATCTAACTATAGACTATAGACCATGTTGTTACTATATATCCAACTATAGACTATGTTGGTTACTATATAACTAACTATAGACCATGTTGGTTACTATATATCTAACTATAGACCATGTTGTTACTATATATTTAACTATAGACCATGTTGTTACTATATATCTAACTATAGACCATGTTGGTTACTATATATCTAACTATAGACCATGTTGTTAGTATATATCTAACTATAGACTATAGACCATGTAGGTTACTATATATCTAACTATAGACCATGTTGTTAGTATATATCTAACTATAGACTATAGACCATGTTGGTTACTATATATCTAACTATAGACTATAGACCATGTTGGTTACTATATATCTAACTATAGACCATGTTGTTAGTATATATCTAACTATAGACTATAGACCTTGTTGGTTACTATATATCTAACTATAGACCTTGTTGGTTAATATATATCTAACTATAGACCATGTTGTTACTATATATCTAACTATAGACTATAGACCATGTTGGTTACTATATAACTAACTATAGACCATGTTGGTTAATATATATCTAACTATAGACTATAGACCATGTTGGTTAATATATATCCAACTATAGACTATGTTGGTTAATATATATCTAACTATAGACTATAGACCATGTTGGTTAATATATATCCAACTATAGACTATGTTGGTTACTATATAACTAACTATAGACCATGTTGGTTACTATATATCTAACTATAGACCATGTTGGTTACTATATATCTAACTATAGACCATGTTGGTTACTATATATCTAACTATAGACCATGTTGTTACTATATGTCTAACAATATAGACCATGTTGGTTAATATATATCTATCTATATACTACAGACCATGTTGTTACTATATATCTAACTATAGACTATAGACCATGTTGTTACTATATATCTAACTATAGACCATGTTGTTACTATATGTCTAACAATATAGACCATGTTGTTACTATATATCTAACTATATACTACAGACCATGTTGTTACTATATATCTAACTATAGACCATGTTGGTTACTATATATCTAACTATAGACCATGTTGGTTAATATATATCTAACTATATACTATAGACCATGTTGTTACTGTATATATAACTATAGACTATAGACCATGTTGTTACTATATATCTAACTATAGACTATAGACCATGTTGTTACTATATATCTAACTATAGACCATGTTGTTACTATATATCTAACTATAGACCATGTTGTTACTATGTATCTAACTATAGACTATAGACCATGTTGGTTACTATATATCTAACTATAGACCACGTTGTTAATATATATCTAACTATAGACCATGTTGGTTACTATATAACTAACTATAGACTATAGACCATGTTTTTACTATATATCTAACTATAGACCATGTTGGTTACTATATATCTAACTATAGACTATAGACCATGTTGTTACTATATATCTAACTATAGACCATGTTGGTTACTATATAACTAACTATAGACTATAGACCATGTTGTTACTATATATCTAACTATAGACCTTGTTGGTTACTATATAACTAACTATAGACTATAGACCATGTTGTTACTATATATCTAACTATAGACCTTGTTGGTTACTATATATCTAACTATAGACCATGTTGTTACTATATATCTAACTATAGACTATAGACCATGTTGTTACTATGTATCTAACTATAGACTATAGACCATGTTGTTACTATATATCTAACTATAGACTACATACCATGTTGGTTACTATATATCTAACTATAGACCATGTTGTTACTATGTATCTAACTATAGACTATAGACCATGTTGTTACTATATATCTAACTATAGACCATGTTGTTACTATGTATCTAACTATAGACTATAGACCATGTTGGTTACTATGTATCTAACTATAGACTATAGACCATGTTGTTACTATATATCTAACTATAGACCATGTTGTTACTATGTATCTAACTATAGACCATGTTGTTACTATATAACTAACTATAGACCATGTTGGTTACTATATAACTAACTATAGACCATGGTGGTTACTATATATCTAACTATAGACTATAGACCATGTCGTTACTATATATCTAACTATAGACCATGTTGTTACTATATATCTAACTATAGACCACGTTGTTAATATATATCTAACTATAGACCAAGTTGGTCACTATATATTTAACTATAGACTATAGACCATGTTGCTACTATATATCTAACTATAGACTATAGACCATGTTGTTACTATATATCTAACTATAGACTATAGACCATGTTGTTACTATATATCTAACTATAGACCATGTTGGTTACTATATATCTAACGATAGACCATGTTGTTACTATATATTTAACTATAGACCATGTTGTTAGTATATATCTAACTATAGACCATGTTGGTTACTATATATCTAACTATAGACCATGTTGTTACTATATATTTAACTATAGACCATGTTGTTACTATATATCTAACTATAGACCATGTTGGTTACTATATATCTAACTATAGACCATGTTGTTAGTATATATCTAACTATAGACTATAGACCATGTAGGTTACTATATATCTAACTATAGACCATGTTGTTAGTATATATCTAACTATAGACTATAGACCATGTTGGTTACTATATATCTAACTATAGACTATAGACCATGTTGGTTACTATATATCTAACTATAGACCATGTTGTTAGTATATATCTAACTATAGACTATAGACCATGTTGTTACTATATATCTAACTATAGACTATAGACCATGTTGGTTACTATATATCTAACTATAGACCATGTTGTTACTATATATCTAACTATAGACTATAGACCATGTTGTTACTATATATCTAACTATAGACTATAGACCATGTTGTTACTATATATCTAACTATAGACCATCTTGGTTACTATATATCTAACTATAGACCATGTTGTTACTATATATCTAACTATAGACTATAGACCATGTTGTTACTATATATCTAACTATAGACTATAGACCATGTTGGTTACTATCTATCTAACTATAGATCATCTTGGTTACTATATATCTAACTATAGACCATGTTGTTACTATATATCTAACTATAGACCATGTTGGTTACTATATATCTAACTATAGACTATAGACCATGTTGTTACTATATATCCAACTATAGACTATGTTGGTTACTATATAACTAACTATAGACCATGTTGGTTACTATATATCTAACTATAGACCATTTTGTTACTATATATTTAACTATAGACCATGTTGTTACTATATATCTAACTATAGACCATGTTGGTTACTATATATCTAACTATAGACCATGTTGTTAGTATATATCTAACTATAGACTATAGACCATGTAGGTTACTATATATCTAACTATAGACCATGTTGTTCGTATATATCTAACTATAGACTATAGACCATGTTGGTTACTATATATCTAACTATAGACTATAGACCATGTTGGTTACTATATATCTAACTATAGACCATGTTGTTAGTATATATCTAACTATAGACTATAGACCATGTTGTTACTATATATCTAACTATAGACTATAGACCATGTTGTTACTATATATCTAACTATAGACTATAGACCATGTTGGTTACTATCTATCTAACTATATACCATCTTGGTTACTATATATCTAACTATAGACCATGTTGTTACTATATATCTAACTATAGACCATGTTGGTTACTATATATCTAACTATAGACTATAGACCATGTTGTTACTATATATCCAACTATAGACTATGTTGGTTACTATATAACTAACTATAGACCATGTTGGTTACTATATATCTAACTATAGACCATGTTGTTACTATATATCTAACTATAGACCACGTTGTTACTATATATCTAATTATAGACCACGTTGTTACTATATATATAACTATAGACCATGTTGGTTACTATATATCTAACTACAGACCATGTTGTTACTATATATATCTAACTATAGACCATGTTGTTTCTATATATCTAACTATAGACTATAGACCATGTTGGTTCCTATATAACTAACTATAGACCATGTTGGTTACTATATATCTAACTACAGACCATGTTGGTTACTATATATCTAACTATAGACCATGTTGTTATTAAATATATCTAACTATAGACCATGTTGGTTACTATATATCTAACTATAGACTATAGACCATGTTGTTACTATATATCTAACTATAGACCATGTTGGTTACTATATATCTAACTATAGACCATGTTGTTACTATATGTCTAACTATAGACTACAGACCATGTTAGTTACTATATATCTAACTATAGACCATGTTGGTTACTATATATCTAACTATAGACTATAGACCATGTTAGTTACTATATATCTAACTATAGACCATGTTGTTACTATATATCTAACTATAGACTATAGACCATGTTAGTTACTATATATCTAACTATAGACCATGTTGTTACTATATATCTAACTATAGACTACAGACCATGTTAGTTACTATATATCTAACTATAGACCATGTTGTTACTATATATCTAACTATAGACCATGTTGGTTACTATATATCTAACTATAGACCATGTTGTTACTATATATTTAACTATAGACCATGTTGTTACTATATATCTAACTATAGACTACAGACCATGTTAGTTACTATATATCTAACTATAGACTATGTTCGTTACTATATATCTAACTATAGACTATAGACCATGTTGGTTACTATATATCTAACTATAGACCACGTTGTTAATATATATCTAACTATAGACCATGTTGGTTACTATATATCTAACTATAGACCATGTTGGTTACTATCTATCTAACTATAGACTATAGACCATGTTGGTTACTATATATCTAACTATAGACTATAGACCATGTTGTTACTATATATCTAACTATAGACCATGTTGTTACTATATAACTAACTATAGACTATAGACCACGTTGTTAATATATATCTAACTATAGACCATGTTGGTTACTATATATCTAACTATAGACCACGTTGTTAATATATATCTAACTATAGACCATGTTGTTACTATATATCTAACTATAGACTACAGACCATGTTGGTTACTATATATCTAACTATGGACCATGTTGGTTACTATATATCTAACTATAGACCATGTTGGTTACTATATATCTAACTATAGACCATGTTGGTTACTATATATCTAACTATAGACCATGTTGGTTACTATATATCTAACTATAGACCACGTTGTTAATATATATCTAACTATAGACCATGTTGTTACTATATATCTAACTATAGACTATAGACCATGTTGGTTATTATATATCTAACTATGGACCATGTTGGTTACTATATATCTAACTATAGACCACGTTGTTAATATATATCTAACTATAGACCATGTTGTTACTATATATCCAACTATAGACTATGTTGGTTACTATATAACTAACTATAGACCATGTTGTTACTATATATCTAACTATAGACTACAGACCATGTTGTTACTATATATCTAACTATAGACTACAGACCATGTTGGTTACTATCTATCTAACTATGGACCATGTTGGTTACTATATATCTAACTATAGACTATGTTGGTTACTATATAACTAACTATAGACCATGTTGTTACTATATATCTAACTATAGACTACAGACCATGTTGTTACTATATATCTAACTATAGACTACAGACCATGTTGGTTACTATATATCTAACTATAGACCTTGTTGTTAATATATATCCAACTATAGACTATGTTGGTTACTATATAACTAACTATAGACCATGTTGGTTACTATATATCTAACTATAGACCATGTTGTTACTATATATCTAACTATAGACCATGTTGGTTACTATATATCTAACTATAGACCACATTGTTACTATATATATAACTATAGACCATGTTGTTACTATATATTTAACTATAGACCATGTTGTTACTATATATCTAACTATAGACTACAGACCATGTTGGTTACTATATATCTAACTATAGACTATAGACCATGTTGTTACTATATATCTAACTATAGACCCTGTTCATTACTATATATCTAACTATAGACTATAGACCATGTTGGTTACTATATATCTAACTATAGACCATGTTGTTACTATATATCTAACTATAGACCATGTTGTTATTAAATATATCTAACTATAGACCATGTTGGTTACTATATATCTAACTATAGACCATGTTGTTACTATATATCTAACTATAGACCATGTTGGTTACTATATATCTAACTATAGACCATGTTGTTACTATATGTCTAACTATAGACTATAGACCATGTTGGTTACTATATATCTAACTATAGACTACAGACCATGTTGTTACTATCTATCTAACCATAGACTATGTTGTTACTATATGTCTAACTATAGACTATGTTGTTACTATATGTCTAACTATAGACTATGTTGTTACTATATGTCTAACTACAGACCATGTTGGTTACTATATATCTAACTATAGACCATGTTGTTATTAAATATATCTAACTATAGACCATGTTGGTTACTATATATCTAACTATAGACTATGTTGTTACTATATATCTAACTATAGACTATAGACCATGTTGGTTACTATATATCTAACTATAGACCATGTTGTTACCATATATCTAACTATAGACCATGTTGTTACTATATATCTAACTATAGACCATGTTGTTACTATATATCTAACTATAGACCATGTTGGTTACTATATATCTAACTACAGACCATGTTGGTTACTATATATCTAACTATAGACCATGTTGTTATTAAATATATCTAACTATAGACCATGTTGGTTACTATATATCTAACTATAGACTATAGACCATGTTGTTACTATATGTCTAATTATAGACCACATTGTTAGTATATATATAACTATAGACCATGTTGTTACTATATATTTAACTATAGACCATGTTGTTACTATATATCTAACTATAGACTACAGACCATGTTAGTTACTATATATCTAACTACAGACCATGTTGGTTACTATATATCTAACTATAGACCATGTTGTTATTAAATATATCTAACTATAGACCATGTTGGTTACTATATATCTAACTATAGACTATAGATCATGTTGGTTACTATATATCTAACTATAGACCATGTTGGTTACTATATATCTAACTATAGACCACATTGTTACTATATATATAACTATAGACCATGTTGTTACTATATATTTAACTATAGACCACATTGTTACTATATATCTAACTATAGACCATGTTCGTTACTATATATTTAACTATAGACCATGTTGTTACTATATATTTAACTATAGACCATGTTGTTACTATATATCTAACTATAGACCATGTTGTTACTATATATCTAACTATAGACCATGTTCGTTACTATATATTTAACTATAGACCATGTTGTTACTATATATCTAACTATAGACCATGTTGTTACTATATATCTAACTATAGACCATGTTGTTACTATATATCTAACTATAGACTATAGACCATGTTGTTACTATATATTTAACTATAGACCATGTTGTTACTATATATTTAACTATAGACTATAGACCATGTTGTTACTATATATTTAACTATAGACCATGTTGTTACTATATATCTAACTATAGACCATGTTGGTTACTATATATCTAACTATAGACCATGTTGGTTACTATACATCTAACTATAGACCATGTTGGTTACTATATATCTAACTATAGACCATGTTGTTACTATATATTTAACTATAGACTATAGACCATGTTGTTACTATATATTTAACTATAGACCATGTTCGTTACTATATATCTAACTATAGACCATGTTGGTTACTATATATCTAACTATAGACCATGTTGTTACTATATATCTAACTATAGACCATGTTGGTTACTATATATCTAACTATAGACCATGTTGTTACTATATATCTAACTATAGACTACAGACCATGTTGGTTACTATATATCTAACTATAGACCACGTTGTTAATATATATCTAACTATAGACCATGTTGTTACTATATATCTAACTATAGACTATAGACCATGTTGGTTACTATATATCTAACTATAGACCATGTTGGTTACTATATATCTAACTATAGACCACGTTGTTAATATATATCTAACTATAGACCATGTTGTTACTATATATCTAACTATAGACTATAGACCATGTTGCTACAATATATCTAACTATAGACCATGTAGGTTACTATATATCTAACTATAGACTATAGACCATGTTGGTTACTATATATCTAACTATGGACCATGTTGGTTACTATATATCTAACTATAGACCACGTTGTTAATATATATCTAACTATAGACCATGTTGTTACTATATATCCAACTATAGACTATGTTGGTTACTATATATCTAACTATAGACCACGTTGTTAATATATATCTAACTATAGACCATGTTGTTACTATATATCTAACTATAGACTACAGACCATGTTGTTACTATATATCTAACTATAGACTACAGACCATGTTGGTTACTATCTATCTAACTATGGACCATGTTGGTTACTATATATCTAACTATAGACTATGTTGGTTACTATATAACTAACTATAGACCATGTTGTTACTATATATCTAACTATAGACTACAGACCATGTTGTTACTATATATCTAACTATAGACTACAGACCATGTTGGTTACTATATATCTAACTATAGACCTTGTTGTTAATATATATCCAACTATAGACTATGTTGGTTACTATATAACTAACTATAGACCATGTTGGTTACTATATATCTAACTATAGACCATGATGTTACTATATATCTAACTATAGACCATGTTGGTTACTATATATCTAACTATGTACCATGTTGGTTACTATATATCTAACTATAGACCATGTTGTTACTATACATCTAACTATAGACCATGTTGGTTACTATATATCTAACTATAGACCATGTTGTTACTATATATTTAACTATAGACCATGTTGTTACTATATATCTAACTATAGACTATAGACCATGTTGTTACTATATATCTAACTATAGACCCTGTTCATTACTATATATCTAACTATAGACTATAGACCATGTTGGTTACTATATATCTAACTATAGACTATGTTGTTACTATATATCTAACTATAGACCATGTTGGTTACTATATATCTAACTATAGACTACAGACCATGTTGGTTACTATATATCTAACTATAGACTATGTTGGTTACTATATATCTAACTATAGACTACAGACCATGTTGGTTACTATATATCTAACTATAGACTATGTTGGTTACTATATATCTAACTATAGACTACAGACCATGTTGGTTACTATATATCTAACTATAGACCATGTTGGTTACTATATATCTAACTATAGACTACAGACCATGTTGGTTACTATATATCTAACTATAGACTATGTTGGTTACTATATATCTAACTATAGACTACAGACCATGTTGGTTACTATATATCTAACTATAGACCATGTTGGTTACTATATATCTAACTATAGACTACAGACCATGTTGGTTACTATATATCTAACTATAGACTATGTTGGTTACTATATATCTAACTATAGACTACAGACCATGTTGGTTACTATATATCTAACTATAGACTACAGACCATGTTGGTTACTATATATCTAACTATAGACCATGTTGGTTACTATATATCTAACTATAGACTACAGACCATGTTGGTTACTATATATCTAACTATAGACCATGTTGGTTACTATACATCTAACTATAGACCATGTTGGTTACTATATATCTAACTATAGACCATGTTGGTTACTATATATCTAACTATAGACCATGTTGGTTACTATATATCTAACTATAGACTATAGACCATGTTGGTTACTATATATCTAACTATAGACAATGTTGGTTACTATATATCTAACTATAGACCATGTTCGTTACTATATATTTAACTATAGACCATGTTGTTACTATATATCTAACTATAGACTACAGACCATGTTAGTTACTATATATCTAACTATAGACTATAGACCATGTTGGTTACTATATATCTAACTATAGACCATGTTGGTTACTATATATCTAACTATAGACCATGTTCGTTACTATATATTTAACTATAGACCATGTTGTTACTATATATCTAACTATAGACTACAGACCATGTTGGTTACTATATATCTAACTATAGACTATAGACCATGTTGTTACTATATATCTAACTATAGACTATAGACCACGTTGTTACTATATATCTAACTATAGACTACAGACCATGTTGGTTACTATATATCTAACTATAGACCATGTTGGTTACTATATATCTAACTATAGACCATGTTGTTACTATATATCTAACTATAGACTACAGACCATGTTGGTTACTATATATCTAACTATAGACCATGTTGGTTACTATATATCTAACTATAGACCATGTTGTTACTGTCTATCTAACTATAGACCATGTTGTTACTATATATCTAACTATAGACCATGTTGTTACTATATATCTAACTATAGACTACAGACCATGTTGGTTACTATATATCTAACTATAGACCATGTTGTTACTATATATCTAACTATAGACCATGTTGGTTACTATATATCTAACTATAGACCATGTTGTTACTATATATCTAACTATAGACTACAGACCATGTTGGTTACTATATATCTAACTATAGACTATAGACCATGTTCGTTACTATATATTTAACTATAGACTATAGACCATGTTGTTACTATATATCTAACTATAGACCATGTTGTTACTATATATCTAACTATAGACTATAGACCATGTTGTTACTATATATCTAACTATAGACCATGTTGTTACTATATATCAAACTATAGACCATGTTGGTTACTATATATCTAACTATAGACTATAGACCATGTTGTTACTATATATCTAACTATAGACTATAGACCATGTTGTTACTATTTATCTAACTATAGACTACAGACCATGTTGGTTACTATATATCTAACTATGGACTATAGACCATGTTGGTTACTATATATCTAACTATAGACCATGTTGTTACTATATATCTAACTATAGACTATAGACCATGTTGTTACTATATATCTAACTATAGACCATGTTGGTTACTATATATCTAACTATAGACCATGTTGGTACGATATATATAACTATAGACTATAGACCATGTTGTTACTATATATCTAACTATAGACTATAGACCATGTTGGTTAATATATATCTAACTATAGACCATGTTGGTTACTATATATCTAACTATAGACCATGTTGGTTACTATATATCTAACTATAGACTATAGACCATGTTGTTACTATATATCTAACTATAGACCATGTTGGTTACTATATATCTAACTATAGACTATAGACCATGTTGGTTACTATATATCTAACTATAGACCATGTTGGTTACTATCTATCTAACTATAGACTATGTTGTTACTCTATATCTAACTATAGACCTTGTTGGTTACTATATATCTAACTATAGACCATGTTGTTACTATATATCTAACTATAGACTATAGACCATGTTGGTTACTATATATCTAACTATGGACCATGTTGGTTACTATATATCTAACTATAGACCACGTTGTTAATATATATCTAACTATAGACCATGTTGTTACTATATATCTAACTATAGACTACAGACCATGTTGGCTACTATATATCTAACTATGGACCATGTAGGTTACTATATATCTAACTATAGACCATGTTGTTACTATATATCTAACTATAGACTATAGACCATGTTGGTTACTATATATCTAACTATAGACCATGTTCGTTACTATATATTTAACTATAGACCATGTTGTTACTATATATCTAACTATAGACTATAGACCATGTTGGTTACTATATATCTAACTATAGACTATGTTGGTTACTATATATCTAACTATAGACCATGTTCGTTACTATATATTTAACTATAGACCATGTTGTTACTATATATCTAACTATAGACTATAGACCATGTTGGTTACTATATATCTAACTATAGACTATGTTGGTTACTATATATCTAACTATAGACCATGTTGTTACTATATAACTAACTATAGACCATGTTGTTACTATATATTTAACTATAGACCATGTTGTTACTATATATCTAACTATAGACTATGTTGTTACTATATAACTAACTATAGACCATGTTGTTACTATATATTTAACTATAGACCATGTTGTTACTATCTATCTAACTATAGACCATGTTGTTACTATATATTTAACTATAGACCATGTTGGTTACTATATATCTAACTATAGACTATAGACCATGTTGGTTACTATATATCTAACTATAGACCATGTTGGTTACTATCTATCTAACTATAGACTATGTTGTTACTCTATATCTAACTATAGACCATGTTGGTTACTATATATATAACTATAGACCATGTTGTTACTATATATTTAACTATAGACCATGTTGTTACTATATATCTAACTATAGACTACAGACCATGTTGGTTACTATATATCTAACTATAGACTATAGACCATGTTGTTACTATATATCTAACTATAGACCATGTTCATTACTATATATCTAACTATAGACTATAGACCATGTTGTTACTATATATCTAACTATAGACCATGTTGGTTACTATATATCTAACTATAGACTATAGACCATGTTGGTTACTATATATCTAACTATAGACCATGTTGGTTACTATCTATCTAACTATAGACTATGTTGTTACTCTATATCTAACTATAGACCTTGTTGGTTACTATATATCTAACTATAGACCATGTTGTTACTATATATCTAACTATAGACTATAGACCATGTTGGTTACTATATATCTAACTATGGACCATGTTGGTTACTATATATCTAACTATAGACCACGTTGTTAATATATATCTAACTATAGACCATGTTGTTACTATATATCTAACTATAGACTACAGACCATGTTGGCTACTATATATCTAACTATGGACCATGTAGGTTACTATATATCTAACTATAGACCATGTTGTTACTATATATCTAACTATAGACTATAGACCATGTTGGTTACTATATATCTAACTATAGACCATGTTCGTTACTATATATTTAACTATAGACCATGTTGTTACTATATATCTAACTATAGACTATAGACCATGTTGGTTACTATATATCTAACTATAGACTATGTTGGTTACTATATATCTAACTATAGACCATGTTCGTTACTATATATTTAACTATAGACCATGTTGTTACTATATATCTAACTATAGACTATAGACCATGTTGGTTACTATATATCTAACTATAGACTATGTTGGTTACTATATATTTAACTATAGACCATGTTGTTACTATATATTTAACTATAGACCATGTTGTTACTATATATCTAACTATAGACTATGTTGTTACTATATAACTAACTATAGACCATGTTGTTACTATATATTTAACTATAGACCATGTTGTTACTATCTATCTAACTATAGACCATGTTGTTACTATATATTTAACTATAGACCATGTTGTTACTATATATCTAACTATAGACTATAGACCATGTTGTTACTATATATCTAACTATAGACTATAGACCATGTTGGTTAATATATATCTAACTATAGACTATAGACCATGTTGGTTACTATATAACTAACTATAGACTATAGACCATGTTGTTACTATATATTTAACTATAGACCATGTTGTTACTATACATCTAACTATAGACCATGTTGTTACTATATATCTAACTATAGACCATGTTGGTTACTATATATCTAACTATAGACTACAGACCATGTTGGTTACTATATATCTAACTATAGACTACAGACCATGTTGGTTACTATATATCTAACTATAGACTACAGACCATGTTGGTTACTATATATCTAACTATAGACCATGTTGTTACTATATATCTAACTATAGACTATAGACCATGTTGTTACTATATATCTAACTATAGACCATGTTGGTTACTATACATCTAACTATAGACCATGTTGGTTACTATATATCTAACTATAGACTACAGACCATGTTGGTTACTATATATCTAACTATAGACTATAGACCATGTTGTTACTATATATCTAACTATAGACCATGTTGGTTACTATACATCTAACTATAGACCATGTTGGTTACTATATATCTAACTATAGACTACAGACCATGTTGTTACTATATATCTAACTATAGACTATAGACCATGTTGGTTACTATATATCTAACTATAGACCATGTTGTTACTATATATCTAACTATAGACTATAGACCATGTTGGTTACTATATATCTAACTATAGACCATGTTGTTACTATATATCTAACTATAGACCATGTTGGTTACTATACATCTAACTATAGACCATGTTGGTTACTATATATCTAACTATAGACTACAGACCATGTTGGTTACTATATATCTAACTATAGACTATAGACCATGTTGTTACTATATATCTAACTATAGACCATGTTGGTTACTATACATCTAACTATAGACCATGTTGGTTACTATATATCTAACTATAGACTACAGACCATGTTGGTTACTATATATCTAACTATAGACCATGTTGGTTACTATATATCTAACTATAGACTACAGACCATGTTGGCTACTATATATCTAACTATGGACCATGTTGGTTACTATATATCTAACTATAGACCATGTTGGTTACTATATATCTAACTATAGACTATAGACCATGTTGCTACTATATATCTAACTATAGACCATGTTGGTTACTATATATCTAACTATAGACAACGTTGTTAATATATATCTAACTATAGACCATGTTGTTACTATATATCTAACTATAGACTATAGACCATGTTGCTACTATATATCTAACTATAGACCATGTTGGTTACTATATATCTAACTATAGACTATAGACCATGTTGGTTACTATATATCTAACTATAGACCATGTTGGTTACTATATATCTAACTATAGACTATAGACCATGTTGGTTACTATATATCTAACTATGGACCATGTTGGTTACTATATATCTAACTATAGACCACGTTGTTAATATATATCTAACTATAGACCATGTTGTTACTATATATCCAACTATAGACTATGTTGGTTACTATATAACTAACTATAGACCATGTTGTTACTATATATCTAACTATAGACTACAGACCATGTTGTTACTATATATCTAACTATAGACTACAGACCATGTTGGTTACTATCTATCTAACTATGGACCATGTTGGTTACTATATATCTAACTATAGACTATGTTGGTTACTATATAACTAACTATAGACCATGTTGTTACTATATATCTAACTATAGACTACAGACCATGTTGTTACTATATATCTAACTATAGACCATGTTGGTTACTATATATATAACTATAGACCATGTTGTTACTATATATTTAACTATAGACCATGTTGTTACTATATATCTAACTATAGACCATGTTGTTACTATATATCTAACTATAGACTACAGACCATGTTGTTACTATATATCTAACTATAGACTACAGACCATGTTGGTTACTATATATCTAACTATAGACCTTGTTGTTAATATATATCCAACTATAGACTATGTTGGTTACTATATATCTAACTATAGACTATAGACCATGTTGGTTACTATATATCTAACTATAGACCATGTTGGTTACTATATATCTAACTATAGACCATGTTGGTTACTATATATATAACTATAGACCATGTTGTTACTATATATTTAACTATAGACCATGTTGTTACTATATATCTAACTATAGACTACAGACCATGTTGGTTACTATATATCTAACTATAGACTATAGACCATGTTGTTACTATATATCTAACTATAGACCATGTTCATTACTATATATCTAACTATAGACTATAGACCATGTTGGTTACTATATATCTAACTATAGACCACGTTGTTAATATATATCTAACTATAGACCATGTTGTTCACTATATATCTAACTATAGACTATAGACCATGTTGCTACTATATATCTAACTATAGACCATGTTGCTACTATATATCTAACTATAGACCATGTTGTTACTATATATCTAACTATAGACCATGTTGTTACTATATATCTAACTATAGACCATGTTGTTACTATATATCTAACTATAGACCATGTGGGTTACTATATATCTAACTATAGACCATGTTGCTACTATATATCTAACTATAGACCATGTTGGTTACTATATATCTAACTATAGACTATAGACCATGTTGTTACTATATATCTAACTATAGACCATGTTCGTTAATATATATCTAACTATAGACCATGTTGTTACTATATATCTAACTATAGACCATGTTGTTACTATATATCTAACTATAGACTATAGACCATGTTGTTACTATATATCTAACTATAGACTATAGACCATTTTGTTACTATAAATCTAACTATAGACTACAGACCATGTTGGTTACTATATATCTAACTATAGACTATAGTCCATGTTGTTACTATCTATCTAACTATAGACTATAGACCATGTTGTTACTATATATCTAACTATAGACTATAGACCATGTTGTTACTATATATCTAACTATAGACTATAGACCATGTTGTTACTATATATCTAACTATAGACCATGTTGTTACTATATATCTAACTATAGACTATAGACCATGTTGTTACTATATATCTAACTATAGACCATGTTTGTTAGTATATGTCTAACTATAGACTATAGACCATGTTGTTTACTATATATCTAACTATAGACCATGTTGTTACTATATATCTAACTATAGACTATAGACCATGTTGTTACTATATATCTAACTATAGACCATGTTGGTTACTATATGTCTAACTATAGACCATGTTGGTTACTATATATCTAACTATAGACCATGTTGTTACTATATATCCAACTATAGACCACATTGTTACTATATATCTAACTATAGACCATGTCGTTACTATATATCTAACTACAGACTATAGACCATGTTGTTACTATCTATCTAACTATAGACCATGTTGTTACTATATATCTAACTATAGACTATAGACTACGTTGGTTACTATATATCTAACTATAGACCATGTTGTTACTATATATCTAACTATAGACTATAGACCATGTTGGTTAATATATATCTAACTATAGACCATGTTGGTTACTATATGTCTAACTATAGACCATGTTGTTACTATATATCTAACTATAGACCATGTTGGTTACTATATATCTAACTATAGACCATGTTGTTACTATATATCTAACTATAGACTATAGACCATGTTGGTTAATATATATCTAACTATAAACCATGTTGGTTACTATATGTCTAACTATAGACCATGTTGGTTACTATATATCTATCTATAGACCATGTTGTTACTATATATCCAACTATAGACTATGTTGGTTCCTATATAACTAACTATAGACCATGTTGGTTACTATATATCTAACTATAGACCATGTTGTTACTATATATCTAACTATAGACCACATTGTTACTATATATCTAACTATAGACCATGTTGGTTACTATATATCTAACTATAGACCATGTTGTTACTATCTATCTAACTATAGACCATGTTGTTACTATATATCTAACTATAGACTATAGACCATGTTGGTTAATATATATCTAACTATAGACCATGTTGGTTACTATATAACTAACTATAGACTATAGACCATGTTGGTTACTATCTATCTAACTATAGACCATGTTGGTTACTATATATCTAACTATAGACCATGTTGGTTACTATTTATCTAACTATAGACCATAGACCATGTTGGTTACTATACATCTAACTATAGACTACAGACCATGTTGGTTACTATATAACTAACTATAGACCATGTTGTTACTATATAACTAACTATAGACTATAGACCATGTTGGTTACTATACATCTAACTATAGACTACAGACCATGTTGTTTACTATACATCTAACTATAGACTATAGACCATGTTGGTTACTATATATCTAACTATAGACCATGTTGGTTACTATATATCTAACTACAGACCATGTTGGTTACTATATATCTAACTATAGACTATAGACCATGTTGGTTAATATATATCTAACTATAGACTATAGACCATGTTGTTACTATCTATCTAACTATAGACCATGTTGGTTACTATATATCTAACTACAGACCATGTTGGTTACTATATATCTAACTATAGACCATGTAGGTTACTATATAACTAACTATAGACCATGTTGGTTACTATATATCTAACTATAGACCATGTTGGTTACTATCTATCTAACTATAGACCATGTTGGTTACTATATATCTAACTATAGACCATGTAGGTTACTATACATCTAACTATAGACCATGTTGGTTACTATATATCTAACTATAGACCTTGTTGGTTACTATATATCTAACTATAGACCATGTTGGTTACTATACATCTAACTATAGACTACAGACCATGTTGTTACTATATATCTAACTATAGACTTTGTTGGTTACTATATAACTAACTATAGACCATGTTGTTACTATATATACTATAGACCATGTTGGATACTATAACAAAACCATCACCTACAGAGAGATGAACCCGTGGATGAGTCCTTTATGCAAGCTGGTCCTGGGGCCCCAGGACAGCAACACAAACAGACCCCAAAGAGCCCTAGGACAGCAACACAAACAGACCCCGCAGAGCCCCAGGACAGCAACACAAACAGACCCCACAGAGCCCCAGGACAGCAACACAAACAGACCCCACAAAGCCCCAGGACAGCAACACAAACAGACCCCACAGAGCCCCAGGACAGCAACACAAACAGACCCCACAGAGCCCCAGGACAGCAACACAAACACACCACACAGAGCCCCAGGACAGCAACACAAACAGACCCCACAGAGCCCCAGGACAGCAACACAAACAGACCCCACAGAGCCCTAGGACAGCAACACAAACAGACCCCACATAGCCCCAGGACAGCAACACAAACAGACCCCACAGAGCCCCAGGACAGCAACACAATTAGACCCAACCAAACCTTGAGAAAACAAAAAGATAATTACTTGACACATTGGAAAGAATCAACAACAAATAACAGAGCAAACTAGAATGCTATTTGGCTCTGAAAAGAGAGGACACAGTGGCAGAATACCTGACCACTGTGACTGACCCTAAACAGAGAGGACACAGTGGCAGAATACCTGACCACTGTGACTGACCCTAAACAGAGAGTACACAGTGGCAGAATACCTGACCACTGTGACTGACCCTAAACAGAGAGGACACAGCAGCAGAATACCTGACCACTGTGACTGACCCTAAACAGAGAGTGGCAGAATACCTGACCACTGTGACTGACCCTAAACAGAGAGTGGCAGAATACCTGACCACTGTGACTGACCCTAAACAGAGAGTACACAGTGGCAGAATACCTGACCACTGTGACTGACCCTAAACAGAGAGTACACAGCAGCAGAATACCTGACCACTGTGACTGACCCTAAACAGAGAGTGGCAGAATACCTGACCACTGTGACTGACCCTAAACAGAGAGTGGCAGAATACCTGACCACTGTGACTGACCCTAAACAGAGAGCGGCAGAATACCTGACCACTGTGACTGACCCTAAACAGAGAGTACACAGTGGCAGAATACCTGACCACTGTGACTGACCCTAAACAGAGAGGACACAGTGGCAGAATACCTGACCACTGTAACTGACCCTAAACAGAGAGTGGCAGAATACCTGACCACTGTAACTGACCCTAAACAGAGAGTACACAGTGGCAGAATACCTGACCACAGTGACTGACCCTAAACAGAGAGTACACAGTGGCAGAATACCTGACCACTGTGACTGACCCTAAACAGAGAGTACACAGTGGCAGAATACCTGACCACAGTGACTGACCCTAAACAGAGAGTACACAGTGGCAGAATACCTGACCACAGTGACTGACCCTAAACAGAGAGTACACAGTGGCAGAATACCTGATCACTGTAACTGACCCTAAACAGAGAGGACACAGTGGCAGAATACCTGACCACTGTGACTGACCCTAAACAGAGAGTGGCAGAATACCTGACCACTGTAACTGACCCTAAACAGAGAGGACACAGTGGCAGAATACCTGACCACTGTGACTGACCCTAAACAGAGAGCGGCAGAATACCTGAATACCTGACCACTGTAACTGACCCAAACTTAACCGCCAAATCCAAAACAACAGAAATCCCATAATAAAAATTCCTCAAACATACAAGTATTATCCACCATTTTAAAGATAAACTTCTTGTAAATCCAATCACAGTGTCCGATTTCAAAAAAAGCTTTACTGCGAAAGCACACCATGCGATTATGTTAGGACAGGGCCACAAAAACACACAGACATTTTCCAGCCAAGGAGAGGACTCACAACAGTCAGAAATAGCCATTAAATGAATCACTTTGATGATCTTCATCTGGTGGCAAGTTTGTTTTGTTCAATAAAGTATTTTTTGTCCAAATACCGTTTAGTTCAGTAATCCAAAGGCACAATGCGCGCTCGACAACATCCAGACGAAAAGTCAAAAAAGTTCCATTAAAGTTCGTAGAAACATGTCAAACGATGTTTATAATCAATCCTCAGGATCTTTTTATCATAAATATTAAATAATATTTCAACCGGACCGTTTTCATTAGAAAGGAAAGGGAACGAACGGCGCGCCTACGGCCACGAAACAACTCACGGCTTTCAGCCACCTACTCTGAGTGGTCTTATTCTCTCCCCTTTCACAATAGAAGACTGAAACAACTCACGGCTTTCAGCCACCTGCTCTGAGTGGTCTTATTCTCTCCCCTTTCACAATAGAAGACTGAAACAACTTCTAAAGACTGTTGACATCTACTGGAAGCCTGAGAAAGTGCAATCTGACCCCACAGACACTGGATACTGGATAGGAATTCACTTCAAAAACTACAAACTTTAGAATTCCCACTTCCTGGTTGGATTTTTCTCAGGTTTTCGCCTGCCATATGAGTTCTGTCACAGACATATTTTTTACAGTTTTGGAGGAGAGTGTTTTCCATCCAAATCTATCTATTGTATATCCTAGCTTCTGGGCCTGAGTAACAGGCCGTTTACTGTGGGCATGCTTTTCATCCAAACTTCCCAATGCTAAGGAAAGCTTTGACTCTGTACAGACTCAGTGAGAATAACCTTGTTATTGAGAAAGGTCTCCGTTGGCAGACATGGCTCTCAAGAGAAGACAGGCTATGTGCTCACTGCCCACTATTGAGAAAGGTCTCCGTTGGCAGACATGGCTCTCAAGAGAAGACAGGCTATGTGCTCACTGCCCACTATTGAGAAAGGTCTCCGTAGGCAGACATGGCTCTCAAGAGAAGACAGGCTATGTGCTCACTGCCCACTATTGAGAAAGGTCTCCGTAGGCAGACATGGCTCTCAAGAGAAGACAGGCTATGTGCTCACTGCCCACTATTGAGAAAGGTCTCCGTTGGCAGACATGGCTCTCAAGAGAAGACAGGCTATGTGCTCACTGCCCACTATTGAGAAAGGTCTCCGTTGGCAGACATGGCTCTCAAGAGAAGACAGGCTATGTGCTCACTGCCCACTACTGAGAAAGGTCTCCGTAGGCAGACCTGGCTCTCAAGAGAAGACAGGCTATGTGCTCACTGCCCACTACTGAGAAAGGTCTCCGTAGGCAGACATGGCTCTCAAGAGAAGACAGGCTATGTGCTCACTGCCCACTATTGAGAAAGGTCTCCGTAGGCAGACATGGCTCTCAAGAGAAGACAGGCTATGTGCAACACTGCCCACTATTGAGAAAGGTCTCCGTTGGCAGACCTGGCTCTCAAGAGAAGACAGGCTATGTGCTCACTGCCCACAAAATGAGGTGGAAACTGAGCTGCACTTCCTAACCTCCTGCCCAATGTTTGACCATATTAGAGAGACATCAGAGAGAAAGAGAGAGAGAGGGGGAGAGAGAGAGAGGGGGGAGAGAAAGAGAGAGAGAGGGGGAGAGAGAGAGAGGGGGGGAGAAAGAGGGAGAGGGGGAGAGAGAGAGAGGGGGGGAGAAAGAGAGAGAGAGGGGGAGAGAGAGAGAGGGGGGGAGAAAGAGGGAGAGGGGGAGAGAGAGAGAGGGGGGAGAGAAAGAGAGAGAGAGGGGGAGAGAGAGAGAGGGGGGGAGAAAGAGGGAGAGGGGGAGAGAGAGAAAAGAGAAAGAGGGGGGAGAGAGAAAGAGAGAGAGAGAGAGAAAGAAAGAGAGAGGGGGAAAGAGAGAGGGGGGAGAGAAAGGGGGGGAGAGACTCAGGTGTTGGATAAATCTTGACTTCAATTTACTTTAATGACAGAGAAGGAGGGTTCAGTTTAGAGATACAGTTTTACTAATGG
>NC_143031.1:88215911-88248411 GCF_057628025.1 Oncorhynchus mykiss | reverse complement strand
GGGGGGATGTACACGGCTGTGACTATAATCGAAGAGAATTCTCTTGGAAGATAACGAGGTCGGCATTTGATTGTAAGGAATTCTTGGTCAGGTGAACAAAAGGACTTGAGTTCCTGTATGTTGTTGTGATTACAGTCGTTAATCATAAGGCGCCCTTCTTCTTACCAGAGAGATGTTTGTTTCTGTCGGCGCGATGCGTGACGAAACCGGGTGGCTGTACCGACTCTGACAACATATCCCGAGTGAGCCATATTTCCATGAAACAGAGAATGTTACAATCTCTGATATCTCTCCGGAAGGCAACTTGTGCACTAAATTTCGTCTAACATGTTATCTAGAGATTAGACATTGGCGAGTAATATGCTCAGGAGCGGTGGATGGTGTGCTCGCCGTCTGCCTCTCCTGCGGCGACCGCGTTGTTTTGGGTCGGCCTCTGGGATGATGATGTCCAGGGTGGAGGTCCGGACAAAGGATCCGCTAAGGGAAAGTCGTATTCCTGGTCGTAATGATGGTGAGGCGACCATCTCTGTCGGAGACCATCTCTGTCGGCTCCATTTCACTTGCCAAAGCAAGTATTCCGGACAAAGGAAAGTCGTATTCCTGGTCGCTTTTATATCCAATTGTTCCTCTTATTTTCCACCATAATTTGCAAATAAATTCATTAAAATCCTACAATGTGATTTTCTGGATTTTTTTTTTTCATTTTGTCTGTCATAGTTGAAGTGTACCTATGATGAAAAATTACAGGCCTCTCTCATCTTTTTAAGTGGGAGAACTTGCACAATTGGTGGCTGACTAAATACTTTTTTGCCCCCACTGTATGTATATTGAAGAGCATGGGGCTGAAGTGGCATCCCTGTCTCACCTCACAGTCCTGAGAAAAGACATCTGGGTGTTTTTTTGCCAATTTTAACTGCACACTGTTTGTGTGTCATGTGTCATGTGTTTTTCCCCCCCAACACCGCTTTCCATCATTTTGTATAGCAGACCGTCATGCCAAATTAAGTCTCTCTCTCTTTGTCTCTTACTCTCCCTCTCTCCTGCTGCACGCAGGGGAGCGGCTGACGGAACAGACGCCGTAGTGTAGCAGGCAGCAGGCAGTCAGTTGGTCAGTAACGGAAAGCGGCACAGATAATATCGGTTTGTCTCACGCGTGCCCGCTGTTAAACACTTTAAGTAATTCTCTCTTCTCTACTCTAATCTGGAGAGAGGGAGAGAAAGAGAGGAGAGGACAGAGAACGAGAGAGAAAGAGGGCTAAAGGGAGAAATGGTGAATGAGAGGAGTTGACGGAGGAGTAGAGACGATTATTCCGGCTGGTTACCTCTGTTCTAGTGACGAGAGAGAGCCGACAGCCCGATATACAGGCGGATTTACCTCCCTCCATCACGGCTCCAGACCAGTGGCTCACCTTCGCTCAACCTGCCCGCCCAGCAGCGCCCTCATCCCGGCTAGAGGTAAAACATAGACTCCGTGCTCTGGCTGAGCTTTTTTTTGCGTGAAAGCACCGCGGATGGAACAGCGGTTTCTAAACCTTAGTGAATTTATTTGCGGAAGGCGAGGAAGGCTCTCTTTCTTTCTCTCTCTCTCCCTTCTCCTCCTCTATCTCTCATTATTTTCTTTACAAGGAGCTGCGTGTGTTGGAATGTCTAGTTACACATTTTGATCACATCGATCGATTGATGTTTGGTGTTTCTATCCGTTCTCCGATGTCATTAATATCATCCAGCATGATTACAATGACATGTTGTTGTAGGTATTTCAGTATTCATTGTAAACAGAAAACAATCATTTGTTTAACATTTAACTGGTCACTCTGAGATGTTATTATTATAGTGACCTTTCAATGGAAACATAATTCATTTCATATTATTTAACTTAACAACAAGAGAGTGATCAGACATTTGTCAAGTAGTGTATGGGTAGTTAGTAGTTTAATAACTAGTTGTGATTATGTTAGGCTATGGGTAGTTAGTTAGTAGTTTAATAACTAGTTGTGATTATGTTAGGCTATGGGTAGTTAGTAGTTTAATAACTAGTTGTGATTATGTTAGGCTATGGGTAGTTAGTAGTTTAATAACTAGTTGTGATTATGTTAGGCTATGGGTAGTTAGTAGTTTAATAACTAGTTGTGATTATGTTAGGCTATGGGTAGTTAGTTAGTAGTTTAATAACTAGTTGTGATTATGTTAGGCTATGGGTAGTTAGTTAGTAGTTTAATAACTAGTTGTGATTATGTTAGGCTATGGGTAGTTAGTTAGTAGTTTAATAACTAGTTGTGATTATGTTAGGCTATGGGTAGTTAGTTAGTAGTTTAATAACTAGTTGTGATTATGTTAGGCTATGGGTAGTTAGTTAGTAGTTTAATAACTAGTTGTGATTATGTTAGGCTATGGGTAGTTAGTAGTTTAATAACTAGTTGTGATTATGTTAGGCTATGGGTAGTTAGTAGTTTAATAACTAGTTGTGATTATGTTAGACTATGGGTAGTTAGTAGTTTAATAACTAGTTGTGATTATGTTAGGCTATGGGTAGTTAGTAGTTTAATAACTAGTTGTGATTATGTTAGGCTATGGGTAGTTAGTTAGTAGTTTAATAACTAGTTGTGATTATGTTAGGCTATGGGTAGTTAGTTAGTAGTTTAATAACTAGTTGTGATTATGTTAGGCTATGGGTAGTTAGTTAGTAGTTTAATAACTAGTTGTGATTATGTTAGGCTATGGGTAGTTAGTTAGTAGTTTAATAACTAGTTGTGATTATGTTAGGCTATGGGTAGTTAGTTAGTAGTTTAATAACTAGTTGTGATTATGTTAGGCTATGGGTAGTTAGTAGTTTAATAACTAGTTGTGATTATGTTAGGCTATGGGTAGTTAGTAGTTTAATAACTAGTTGTGATTATGTTAGACTATGGGTAGTTAGTAGTTTAATAACTAGTTGTGATTATGTTAGGCTATGGGTAGTTAGTAGTTTAATAACTAGTTGTGATTATGTTAGGCTATGGGTAGTTAGTAGTTTAATAACTAGTTGTGATTATGTTAGGCTATGGGTAGTTAGTAGTTTAATAACTAGTTGTGATTATGTTAGACTATGGGTAGTTAGTTAGTAGTTTAATAACTAGTTGTGATTATGTTAGGCTATGGGTAGTTAGTAGTTTAATAACTAGTTGTGATTATGTTAGGCTATGGGTAGTTAGTAGTTTAATAACTAGTTGTGATTATGTTAGGCTATGGGTAGTTAGTAGTTTAATAACTAGTTGTGATTATGTTAGACTATGGGTAGTTAGTAGTTTAATAACTAGTTGTGATTATGTTAGGCTACGGGTAGTTAGTAGTTTAATAACTAGTTGTGATTATGTTAGGCTATGGGTAGTTAGTTATTAGTTTAATAACTAGTTGTGATTATGTTAGGCTATGGGTAGTTAGTCGTTTAATAACTAGTTGTGATTATGTTAGGCTATGGGTAGTTAGTTAGTAGTTTAATAACTAGTTGTGATTATGTTAGGCTATGGGTAGTTAGTAGTTTAATAACTAGTTGTGATTATGTTAGACTATGGGTAGTTAGTTAGTAGTTTAATAACTAGTTTTGATTATCTTAGGCTATGGGTAGTTAGTTGTTTAATTACCAGTTGTGATTATGTTAGGCTATGGGTAGTTAGTTAGTAGTTGAATAACTAGTTGTGATTATGTTAGGCTATGGGTAGTTAGTTAGTAGTTTAATAACTAGTTGTGATTATGTTAGGCTACGGGTAGTTAGTCGTTTAATTACCAGTTGTGATTATGTTAGGCTATGGGTAGTTAGTTAGTAGTTTAATAACCAGTTGTGATTATGTTAGGCTATGGGTAGTTAGTTAGTCATGTAATAACTAGTTGTGATTATGTTAGGCTATGGGTAGTTAGTAGTTTAATAACTAGTTGTGATTATGTTAGACTATGGGTAGTTAGTAGTTTAATAACTAGTTGTGATTATGTTAGGCTATGGGTAGTTAGTTAGTCATGTAATAACTAGTTGTGATTATGTTAGGCTATGTGTAGTTAGTTAGTAGTTTAATAACTAGTTGTGATTATGTTAGGCTATGGGTAGTTAGTAGTTTAATAACTAGTTGTGATTATGTTAGGCTATGGGTAGTTAGTTAGTAGTTTAATAACTAGTTGTGATTATGTTAGGCTATGGGTAGTTAGTCGTTTAATTACCAGTTGTGATTATGTTAGGCTATGGGTAGTTAGTTAGTAGTTTAATAACTAGTTGTGATTATGTTAGGCTATGGGTAGTTAGTTAGTAGTTTAATAACTAGTTGTGATTATGTTAGGCTATGGGTAGTTAGTCGTTTAATTACCAGTTGTGATTATGTTAGGCTATGGGTAGTTAGTTAGTAGTTTAATAACTAGTTGTGATTATGTTAGACTATGGGTAGTTAGTTAGTAGTTTAATAACTAGTTGTGATTATGTTAGGCTATGGGTAGTTAGTTAGTAGTTTAATAACTAGTTGTGATTATGTTAGGCTATGGGTAGTTAGTTAGTAGTTTAATAACTAGTTGTGATTATGTTAGACTATGGGTAGTTAGTTAGTAGTTTAATAACTAGTTGTGATTATGTTAGGCTATGGGTAGTTAGTCGTTTAATTACCAGTTGTGATTATGTTAGACTATGGGTAGTTAGTTAGTAGTTTAATAACTAGTTGTGATTATGTTAGACTATGGGTAGTTAGTTAGTAGTTTAATAACTAGTTGTGATTATGTTAGGCTATGGGTAGTTAGTTGTTTAATAACTAGTTGTGATTATGTTAGGCTATGGGTAGTTAGTTAGTAGTTTAATAACTAGTTGTGATTATGTTTTATGTGTGTGTGTGACTGTGTGTGTGTGTGTGTGTGTGTGTGTGTGTGTGTGTGTGTGTGTGTGTGTGTGTGTGTGTGTGTGTGTGTGACTGTGTGTGTGTGTGTGTGTGTGTGTGTGTGTGTGTGTGTGTGTGTGTGTGTGTGTGTGTGTGTGTGTGTGTGTGTGTGACTGTGTGTGTGTGTGTGTGTGTGACTGTGTGTGTGTGTGTCAGTGTGTGTGTGTGATGAACCCTAAGCCTTCAAGTTGTTTTCAGTCAGTCCTGTCTTTACCAGCTGTGGCCTAAGACTCCCTAGGGAGCACTGATTAGAACACACACACACACACACACACACAGACACACACACACACACACACACCACACGTGTGTCTAACCTCATGTTGTCTCCTTGCTCTACAGGTCCAGGAGCTGTCCTGAAAACGTTGTCTCCCCCTGTGTGTCCTGGGTTGTGATTGGTGTAGAGAGAGTTCCACTATGTCAGACCTTTCTGACCCTCTGTGACCCTCTGTCACCATGGTGACATGACAGACCGTATAGTGTTCCCCACCACATCCATGTTAGAAACCCTTCATAGAGACATACACACACACACCCACACACACACAAACACACACCCTGACACACACACACCCTGACACACACACACACCCTGACATACACACACACACACACACACACCCTGACATACACACACACACACACACACACCCTGACATACACACACCTTGACATACACACACACACACACACACACACACCCTGACACACACACACCCTGACACACATACACCTTGACATACACATACACCTTGACACACACACACCCTGACACACATACATCCTGACACACACACACTCACACACCCTGACACACATACACCTTGACATACACACACACACACACACACACACACACCCTGACACACATACACCCTGACACACATACACCCTGACATACACACACACACACACACACACACCCTGACACACACACACCTTGACATACACACACACACACACACACCCTGACACACATACACCCTGACACACATACACCCTGACATACACACACACACACACACCCTGACACACACACACCTTGACATACACACACACACACACACACCTTGACACACACACACCCTGACACACACACACCTTGACACACACACACCCTGACACACACACACCTTGACATACACACACACACACACCTTGACACACACACACCCTCACACACACACACCTTGACACACACACATCTTGACACACACACACCCTGACACACACACACCCTGACACACACACACCTTGACACACACACATCTTGACACACACACACCCTGACACAAACACACCCTGACACACACACACCCTGACACACACATACCTTGACACACACACACCTTGACACACACACACCTTGACACACACACACCTTGACACACACACACCTTGACACACACACATCTTGACACACACACACCTTGACACACACACATCTTGACACACACACACCTTGACACACACACATCTTGACACACACACACCTTGACACACACTCTCACACACACACACCTTGACACACACACACCTTGACACACACACATCTTGACACACACACACCTTGACACACACACATCTTGACACACACACACCTTGACACACACACACCTTGACACACACACACACACACACACCCTGACATACACATGTAAACGTCGCGCCCCTCCAGGTAGTGATGTCGTTAGCCGTGCATGTCCGTCGCCACCTGCGGCGCTTCCTCCTCCTCCTCGCCTCTGGCTCCCTGCTAGGCTCCGCCTACTTCCTATTCTCTCACTCCGCCCCCACTCTACAGCTCATCCAATCAGGAGAGCACGTTGCTGTGGCGTGCCCCCTGCCCTTTCCAACTCCCTACAGATCCCCCAACACACACACCGACAGACGATCTGACCCCGACACACACACTGATAAACACCCCAACACACACACTGATAAACACCCCAACACACACACCGACAGACGATCTGACCCCGACACACACACCGACAGACGATCTGACCCCAACACACACACTGATAAACACCCCGACACACACACTGATAAACACCCCAACACACACACTGATAAACACCCCAACACACACACCGACAGACGATCTGACCCCGACACACACACCGACAGACGATCTGACCCCAACACACACACTGATAAACACCACGACACACACACTGATAAACACCCCGACACACACACCGACAGACGATCTGACCGGGA
The DNA here is from genome assembly GCF_057628025.1 of Oncorhynchus mykiss. NCBI lineage: Eukaryota > Metazoa > Chordata > Actinopteri > Salmoniformes > Salmonidae > Oncorhynchus > Oncorhynchus mykiss. The sequence goes on along the minus strand of NC_143031.1, from coordinate 88,241,305 downwards.
CACACACACCGACAGACGATCTGACCGGGACACACACACCGACAGACGATCTGACCCCAACACACACACTGATAAACACCCCGACACACACACTGATAAACACCCCAACACACACACTGATAAACACCCCAACACACACACTGATAAACACCCCGACACACACACTGATAAACACCCCGACACACACACTGATAAACACACCGACACACACACCGACAGACGATCCGACCGCGACACGCATCCCCTCCCCTCAGTCGACCCAGTAGTATTGGTACTAGTAGAATCACAGTATAGCCAATTAGGACAGGACATAGTCGCCATCCTGGAGTCAGCCAGGTACCCCTTCACAACAGAGATCACCCCGGGGAAGGGAGACCTGCCTCCTCTCACTGACCAGGTTATTATTATTATTATTATGGGGAAGGGAGACCTGCCTCCTCTCACTGACCAGGTTAATATTATTATTATTATGGGGAAGGGAGACCTGCCTCACTGACCAGGTTAATATTATTATTATTATGGGGAAGGGAGACCTGCCTCACTGACCAGGTTAATATTATTATTATTATGGGGAAGGGAGACCTGTCTCCTCTCACTGACCAGGTTAATATTATTATTATTATGGGGAAGGGAGACCTTTCTCACTGACCAGGTTAATATTATTATTATTATGGGGAAGGGAGACCTGCCTCACTGACCAGGTTAATATTATTATTATTATGGGGAAGGGAGACCTGCCTCACTGACCAGGTTAATATTATTATTATTATGGGGAAGGGAGACCTGCCTCCTCTCACTGACCAGGTTAATATTATTATTATTATGGGGAAGGGAGATCTGTCTCACTGACCAGGTTAATATTATTATTATTATGGGGAAGGGAGATCTGTCTCACTGACCAGGTTAATATTATTATTATTATGGGGAAGGGAGACCTGTCTCCTCTCACTGACCAGGTTAATGTTATTATTATTATGGGGAAGGGAGACCTGCCTCCTCTCACTGACCAGGTTAATATTATTATTATTATGGGGAAGGGAGACCTGCCTCCTCTCACTGACCAGGTTAATATTATTATTATTATGGGGAAGGGAGACCTGCCTCCTCTCACTGACCAGGTTAATATTATTATTATTATGGGGAAGGGAGACCTGCCTCACTGACCAGGTTAATATTATTATTATTATGGGGAAGGGAGACCTGTCTCTTCTCACTGACCAGGTTAATATTATTATTATTATGGGGAAGGGAGACCTGTCTCCTCTCACTGACCAGGTTAATATTATTATTATTATGGGGAAGGGAGACCTGTCTCCTCTCACTGACCAGGTTAATATTATTATTATTATGGGGAAGGGAGACCTGTCTCCTCTCACTGACCAGGTTAATGTTATTATTATTATGGGGAAGGGAGACCTGTCTCCTCTCACTGACCAGGTTAATATTAGTATTATTATGGGGAAGGGAGACCTGTCTCATCTCACTGACCAGGTTAATATTATTATTATTATGGGGAAGGGAGACCTGCCTCCTCTCACTGACCAGGTTAATATTATTATTATTATGGGGAAGGGAGACCTGTCTCCTCTCACTGACCAGGTTAATATTATTATTATTATGGGGAAGGGAGACCTGTCTCCTCTCACTGACCAGGTTAATATTATTATTATTATGGGGAAGGGAGACCTGTCTCCTCTCACTGACCAGGTTAATGTTATTATTATTATGGGGAAGGGAGACCTGTCTCACTGACCAGGTTAATATTATTATTATTATGGGGAAGGGAGACCTGTCTCCTCTCACTGACCAGGTTAATATTATTATTATTATGGGGAAGGGAGACCTGCCTCCTCTCACTGACCAGGTTAATATTATTATTATTATGGGGAAGGGAGACCTGTCTCCTCTCACTGACCAGGTTAATATTATTATTATTATGGGGAAGGGAGACCTGTCTCCTCTCACTGACCAGGTTATTATTATTATTATTATGGGGAAGGGAGACCTGTCTCACTGACCAGGTTAATATTATTATTATTATGGGGAAGGGAGACCTGTCTCACTGACCAGGTTAATATTATTATTATTATGGGGAAGGGAGACCTGCCTCACTGACCAGGTTAATATTATTATTATTATGGGGAAGGGAGACCTGCCTCCTCTCACTGACCAGGTTAATGTTATTATTATTATGAGGAATGGAGATCTGTCTCACTGACCAGGTTAATATTATTATTATTATGGGGAAGGGAGACATGCCTCACTGACCAGGTTAATATTATTATTATTATGGGGAAGGGAGACCTGTCTCCTCTCACTGACCAGGTTAATATTATTATTATTATGGGGAAGGGAGACCTGCCTCCTCTCACTGACCAGGTTAATATTATTATTATTATGGGGAAGGGATACCTGCCTCACTGACCAGGTTAATATTATTATTATTATGGGGAAGGGAGACCTGTCTCCTCTCACTGACCAGGTTAATATTATTATTATTATGGGGAAGGGAGACCTGTCTCCTCTCACTGACCAGGTTAATATTATTATTATTATGGGGAAGGGAGACCTGTCTCCTCTCACTGACCAGGTTAATATTAGTATTATTATGGGGAAGGGAGACCTGCCTCCTCTCACTGACCAGGTTAATATTATTATTATTATGGGGAAGGGAGACCTGTCTCCTCTCACTGACCAGGTTAATATTAGTATTATTATGGGGAAGGGAGACCTGCCTCCTCTCACTGACCAGGTTAATATTATTATTATTATGGGGAAGGGAGACCTGTCTCCTCTCACTGACCAGGTTAATATTATTATTATTATGGGGAAGGGAGACCTGTCTCACTGACCAGGTTAATATTATTATTATTATGGGGAAGGGAGACCTGTCTCACTGACCAGGTTAATATTATTATTATTATGGGGAAGGGAGACCTGCCTCCTCTCACTGACCAGGTTAATATTATTATTATTATGGGGAAGGGAGACCTGTCTCACTGACCAGGTTAATATTATTATTATTATGGGGAAGGGAGACCTGTCTCCTCTCACTGACCAGGTTAATATTATTATTATTATGGGGAAGGGAGACCTGTCTCACTGACCAGATTAATATTATTATTATTATGGGGAAGGGAGACCTGTCTCACTGACCAGGTTAATATTATTATTATTATGGGGAAGGGAGACCTGTCTCATCTCACTGACCAGGTTAATATTTTTATTATTATGGGGAAGGGAGACCTGTCTCTCTGACCAGGTTAATATTATTATTATTATGGGGAAGGGAGACCTGTCTCCTCTCACTGACCAGGTTAATATTATGATTATTATGGGGAAGGGAGACCTGCCTCACTGACCAGGTTAATATTATTATTATTATGGGGAAGGGAGACCTGCCTCCTCTCACTGACCAGGTTAATATTATTATTATTATAGGGGAGGGAGACCTGCCTCCTCTCACTGACCAGGTTAATATTATTATTATTATGGGGAAGGGAGACCTGTCTCACTGACCAGGTTAATATTATTATTATTATGGGGAAGGGAGACCTGTCTCCTCTCACTGACCAGGTTAATATTATTATTATTATGGGGAAGGGAGACCTGTCTCCTCTCACTGACCAGGTTAATATTATTATTATTATGGGGAAGGGAGACCTGTCTCACTGACCAGGTTAATATTATTATTATTATGGGGAAGGGAGACCTGTCTCCTCTCACTGACCAGGTTAATATTATTACTATTATGGGGAAGGGAGACCTGCCTCCTCTCACTGACCAGGTTAATATTATTATTATTATGGGGAAGGGAGACCTGCCTCCTCTCACTGACCAGGTTAATATTATTATTATTATGGGGAAGGGAGACCTGTCTCCTCTCACTGACCAGGTTAATATTATTATTATTATGGGGAAGGGAGACCTGTCTCTCTGACCAGGTTAATATTATTATTATTATGGGGAAGGGAGACCTGTCTCCTCTCACTGACCAGGTTAATGTTATTATTATTATGGGGAATGGAGATCTGTCTCACTGACCAGGTTAATATTATTATTATTATGGGGAAGGGAGACATGCCTCACTGACCAGGTTAATATTATTATTATTATGGGGAAGGGAGACCTGTCTCCTCTCACTGACCAGGTTAATATTATTATTATTATGGGGAAGGGATACCTGTCTCCTCTCACTGACCAGGTTAATATTATTATTATTATGGGGAAGGGAGACCTGTCTCCTCTCACCGACCAGGTTAATATTAGTATTATTATGGGGAAGGGAGACCTGCCTCCTCTCACTGACCAGGTTAATATTATTATTATTATGGGGAAGGGAGACCTGTCTCCTCTCACTGACCAGGTTAATATTATTATTATTATGGGGAAGGGAGACCTGTCTCACTGACCAGGTTAATATTATTATTATTATGGGGAAGGGAGACCTGTCTCACTGACCAGGTTAATATTATTATTATTATGGGGAAGGGAGACCTGCCTCCTCTCACTGACCAGGTTAATATTATTATTATTATGGGGAAGGGGGACCTGTCTCACTGACCAGGTTAATATTATTATTATTATGGGGAAGGGAGACCTGTCTCCTCTCACTGACCAGGTTAATATTATTATTATTATGGGGAAGGGAGACCTGCCTCCTCTCACTGACCAGGTTAATATTATTATTATTATGGGGAAGGGAGACCTGCCTCCTCTCACTGACCAGGTTAATATTATTATTATTATGGGGAAGGGAGACCTGTCTCCTCTCACTGACCAGGTTAATATTATTATTATTATGGGGAAGGGAGACCTGTCTCTCTGACCAGGTTAATATTATTATTAATATGGGGAAGGGAGACCTGTCTCCTCTCACTGACCAGGTTAATGTTATTATTATTATGGGGAATGGAGATCTGTCTCACTGACCAGGTTAATATTATTATTATTATGGGGAAGGGAGACATGCCTCACTGACCAGGTTAATATTATTATTATTATGGGGAAGGGAGACCTGTCTCCTCTCACTGACCAGGTTAATATTATTATTATTATGGGGAAGGGATACCTGTCTCCTCTCACTGACCAGGTTAATATTATTATTATTATGGGGAAGGGAGACCTGTCTCCTCTCACTGACCAGGTTAATATTAGTATTATTATGGGGAAGGGAGACCTGCCTCCTCTCACTGACCAGGTTAATATTATTATTATTATGGGGAAGAGAGACCTGTCTCCTCTCACTGACCAGGTTAATATTATTATTATTATGGGGAAGGGAGACCTGTCTCACTGACCAGGTTAATATTATTATTATTATGGGGAAGGGAGACCTGTCTCCTCTCACTGACCAGGTTAATATTATTATTATTATGGGGAAGGGAGACCTGTCTAATATTATTATTATTATGGGGAAGGGAGACCTGTCTCACTGACCAGGTTAATATTATTATTATTATGGGGAAGGGAGACCTGTCTCATCTCACTGACCAGGTTAATATTATTATTATTATGGGGAAGGGAGACCTGTCTCTCTGACCAGGTTAATATTATTATTATTATGGGGAAGGGAGACCTGTCTCCTCTCACTGACCAGGTTAATATTATTATTATTATGGGGAAGGGAGACCTGCCTCACTGACCAGGTTAATATTATTATTATTATAGGGAAGGGAGACCTGTCTCACTGACAAGGTTAATATTATTATTATTATGGGGAAGGGAGACCTGTCTCCTCTCACTGACCAGGTTAATATTATTATTATTATGGGGAAGGGAGACCTGCCTCCTCTCACTGACCAGGTTAATATTATTATTATTATGGGGAAGCGAGACCTGCCTCCTCTCACTGACCAGGTTAATATTATTATTATTATGGGGAAGGGAGACCTGCCTCCTCTCACTGACCAGGTTAATATTATTATTATTATGGGGAAGGGAGACCTGTCTCACTGACCAGGTTAATATTATTATTATTATGGGGAAGGGAGACCTGCCTCCTCTCACTGACCAGGTTAATATTATTTTTATTATGGGGAAGGGAGACCTGTCTCACTGACCAGGTTAATATTATTATTATTATGGGGAAGGGAGACCTGTCTCCTCTCACTGACCAGGTTAATATTATTATTATTATGGGGAAGGGAGACCTGTCTCACTGACCAGGTTAATATTATTATTATTATGGGGAAGGGAGACCTGTCTCCTCTCACTGACCAGGTTAATATTATTATTATTATAGGGAAGGGAGACCTGTCTCACTGACCAGGTTAATATTATTATTATTATAGGGAAGGGAGACCTGTCTCACTGACAAGGTTAATATTATTATTATTATGGGGAAGGGAGACCTGTCTCCTCTCACTGACCAGGTTAATATTATTATTATTATGGGGAAGGGAGACCTGCCTCCTCTCACTGACCAGGTTAATATTATTATTATTATGGGGAAGCGAGACCTGCCTCCTCTCACTGACCAGGTTAATATTATTATTATTATGGGGAAGGGAGACCTGCCTCCTCTCACTGACCAGGTTAATATTATTATTATTATGGGGAAGGGAGACCTGTCTCCTCTCACTGACCAGGTTAATATTATTATTATTATGGGGAAGGGAGACCTGTCTCCTCTCACTGACCAGGTTAATATTATTATTATTATGGGGAAGGGAGACCTGTCTCGCTGACCAGGTTAATATTATTATTATTATGGGGAAGGGAGACCTGTCTCCTCTCACTGACCAGGTTAATATTATTATTATTATGGGGAAGGGAGACCTGCCTCCTCTCACTGACCAGGTTAATATTATTATTATTATGGGGAAGGGAGACCTGCCTCCTCTCACTGACCAGGTTAATATTATTATTATTATGGGGAAGGGAGACCTGCCTCCTCTCACTGACCAGGTTAATATTATTATTATTATGGGGAAGGGAGACCTGTCTCACTGACCAGGTTAATATTATTATTATTATGGGGAAGGGAGACCTGTCTCACTGACCAGGTTAATATTATTATTATTATGGGGAAGGGAGACCTGTCTCCTCTCACTGACCAGGTTAATGTTATTATTATTATGGGGAATGGAGATCTGTCTCACTGACCAGGTTAATATTATTATTATTATGGGGAAGGGAGACATGCCTCACTGACCAGGTTAATATTATTATTATTATGGGGAAGGGAGACCTGTCTCCTCTCACTGACCAGGTTAATATTATTATTATTATGGGGAAGGGAGACCTGTCTCCTCTCACTGACCAGGTTAATATTATTATTATTATGGGGAAGGGTGACCTGTCTCACTGACCAGGTTAATATTATTATTATTATGGGGAAGGGAGACCTGTCTCACTGACCAGGTTAATATTATTATTATTATGGGGAAGGGAGACCTGCCTCCTCTCACTGACCAGGTTAATATTATTATTATTATGGGGAAGGGAGACCTGTCTCCCTGACCAGGTTAATATTATTATTATTATGGGGAAGGGAGACCTGTCTCCTCTCACTGACCAGGTTAATATTATTATTATTATGGGGAAGGGAGACCTGTCTCACTGACCAGGTTAATATTATTATTATTATGGGGAAGGGAGACCTGTCTCACTGACCAGGTTAATATTATTATTATTATGGGGAAGGGAGACCTGTCTCATCTCACTGACCAGGTTAATGTTATTATTATTATGGGGAATGGAGATCTGTCTCTCTGACCAGGTTAATATTATTATTATTATGGGGAAGGGAGACCTGTCTCCTCTCACTGACCAGGTTAATATTATTATTATCATGGGGAAGGGAGACCTGCCTCACTGACCAGGTTAATATTATTATTATTATGGGGAAGGGAGACCTGCCTCCTCTCACTGACCAGGTTAATATTATTATTATTATGGGGAAGGGAGCCCTGTCTCCTCTCACTGACCAGGTTAATATTATTATTATTATGAGGAAGGGTGACCTGTCTCACTGACCAGGTTAATATTATTATTATTATTATGGGGAAGGGAGACTTGCCTCCTCTCACTGACCAGGTTATTATTATTATTATTATGGGGAAGGGAGACCTGTCTCCTCTCACTGACCAGGTTAATATTATTATTATTATGGGGAAGGGAGACCTGTCTCACTGACCAGGTTAATATTATTATTATTATGAGGAAGGGAGACCTGTCTCACTGACCAGGTTAATATTATTATTATTATGGGGAAGGGAGACCTGTCTCACTGACCAGGTTAATATTATTATTATTATGGGGAAGGGAGACCTTACTCACTTACCAGGTTAATATTATTATTATTATGGGGAAGGGAGACCTGTCTCCTCTCACTGACCAGGTTAATATTATTATTATTATGGGGAAGGGAGACCTGTCTCACTGACCAGGTTAATATTATTATTATTATGGGGAAGGGAGACCTGTCTCCTCTCACTGACCAGGTTAATATTATTATTATTATGGGGAAGGGAGACCTGCCTCCTCTCACTGACCAGGTTAATATTATTATTATTATGGGGAAGGGAGACCTGCCTCCTCTCACTGACCAGGTTAATATTATTATTATTATGGGGAAGGGAGACCTGTCTCCTCTCACTGACCAGGTTAATATTATTATTATGGGGAAGGGAGACCTGTCTCCTCTCACTGACCAGGTTAATATTATCATTATGGGGAAGGGAGACCTGCCTCCTCTCACTGACCAGGTTAATATTATTATTATTATGGGGAAGGGAGACCTGTCTCCTCTCACTGACCAGGTTAATATTATTATTATTATGGGGAAGGGAGACCTGTCTCACTGACCAGGTTAATATTATTATTATTATGAGGAAGGGAGACCTGTCTCACTGACCAGGTTAATATTATTATTATTATGGGGAAGGGAGACCTGTCTCACTGACCAGGTTAATATTATTATTATTATGGGGAAGGGAGACCTTCCTCACTTACCAGGTTAATATTATTATTATTATGGGGAAGGGAGACCTGTCTCCTCTCACTGACCAGGTTACTATTATTATTATTATGGGGAAGGGAGACCTGCCTCCTCTCACTGACCAGGTTAATATTATTATTATTATGGGGAAGGGAGACCTGTCTCCTCTCAATGACCAGGTTAATATTATTATTATTATGGGGAAGGGAGACCTGTCTCACTGACCAGGTTAATATTATTATTATTATGGGGAAGGGAGACCTGTCTCCTCTCACTGACCAGGTTAATATTATTATTATTATGGGGAAGGGAGACCTGTCTCCTCTCACTGACCAGGTTAATATTATTATCATTATGGGGAAGGGAGACCTGTCTCCTCTCACTGACCAGGTTAATATTATTATTATTATGGGGAAGGGAGACCTGTCTCACTGACCAGGTTAATATTATTATTATTATGGGGAAGGGAGACCTGTCTCACTGACCAGGTTAATATTATTATTATTATGGGGAAGGGAGACCTGCCTCACTGACCAGGTTAATATTATTATTATTATGGGGAAGGGAGACCTTTCTCACTGACCAGGTTAATATTATTATTATTATGGGGAAGGGAGACCTGCCTCACTGACCAGGTTAATATTATTATTATTATGGGGAAGGGAGACCTGCCTCCCCTCACTGACCAGGTTAATATTATTATTGTTATGGGGAAGGGAGACCTGTCTCACTGACCAGGTTAATATTATTATTATTATGGGGAAGGGAGACCTGTCTCACTGACCAGGTTAATATTATTATTATCATGGGGAAGGGAGACCTGTCTCACTGACCAGGTTAATATTATTATTATTATGGGGAAGGGAGACCTGCCTCCCCTCACTGACCAGGTTAATATTATTATTATTATGGGGAAGGGAGACCTGTCTCCTCTAACTGACCAGGTTAATATTATTATTATTATGGGGAAGGGAGACCTGTCTCCTCTCACTGACCAGGTTAATATTATTATTATTATGGGGAAGGGAGACCTGCCTCCTCTCACTGACCAGGTTAATATTATTATTATTATGGGGAAGGGAGACCTGTCTCCTCTCACTGACCAGGTTAATATTATTATTATTATGGGGAAGGGAGACCTGTCTCCTCTCACTGACCAGGTTAATATTATTATTATTATGGGGAAGGGAGACCTGTCTCACTGACCAGGTTAATATTATTATTATTATGGGGAAGGGAGACCTGTCTCACTGACCAGGTTAATATTATTATTATTATGGGGAAGGGAGACCTGCCTCACTGACCAGGTTAATATTATTATTATTATGGGGAAGGGAGACCTGTCTCACTGACCAGGTTAATATTATTATTATTATGGGGAAGGGAGACCTGTCTCACTGACCAGGTTAATATTATTATTATTATGGGGAAGGGAGACCTGCCTCCTCTCACTGACCAGGTTAATATTATTATTATTATGGGGAAGGGAGACCTGTTTCCTCTCACTGACCAGGTTAATATTATTATTATTATGGGGAAGGCAGACCTGTCTCCCCTCACTGACCAGGTTAATATTATTATTATTATGGGGAAGGGAGACCTGCCTCCCCTCACTGACCAGGTTAATATTATTATTATTATGGGGAAGGGAGACCTGCCTCACTGACCAGGTTAATATTATTATTATTATGGGGAAGGGAGACCTGTCTCACTGACCAGGTTAATATTATTATTATTATGGGGAAGGGAGACCTGTCTCACTGACCAGGTTAATATTATTATTATTATGGGGAAGTTAGACCTGTCTCCTCTCACTGACCAGGTTAATATTATTATTATTATGGGGAAGGGAGACCTGTCTCATCTCACTGACCAGGTTAATATTATTATTATTATGGGGAAGGGAGACCTGTCTCACTGACCAGGTTAATATTATTATTATTATGGGGAAGGGAGACCTGCCTCCTCTCACTGACCAGGTTAATATTATTATTATTATGGGGAAGGGAGAAATGCCTCCTCTCACTGACCAGGTTAATATTATTATTATTATTATGGGGAAGAGAGACCTGTCTCCTCTCACTGACCAGGTTAATATTATTATTATTATGGGGAAGGGAGACCTGTCTCCTCTCACTGACCAGGTTAATATTATTATTATTATGGGGAAGGGAGACCTGTCTCCTCTCACTGACCAGGTTAATATTATTATTATTATGGGGAAGGGAGACCTGTCTCACTGACCAGGTTAATATTATTATTATTATGGGGAAGGGAGACCTGTCTCACTGACCAGGTTAATATTATTATTATTATGGGGAAGGGAGACCTGTCTCACTGACAAGATTAATATTATTATTATTATGGGGAAGGGAGACCTGTCTCACTGACCAGGTTAATATTATTATTATTATGGGGAAGGGAGACCTGTCTCACTGACCAGGTTAATATTATTATTATTATGGGGAAGGGAGACCTGTCTCATCTCACTGACCAGGTTAATATTATTATTATTATGGGGAAGGGAGACCTGTCTCACTGACCAGGTTAATATTATTATTATTATGGGGAAGGGAGACCTGTCTCATCTCACTGACCAGGTTAATATTATTATTATTATGGGGAAGGGAGACCTGTCTCCTCTCACTGACCAGGTTAATATTATTATTATTATGGGGAAGGGAGACCTGCCTCCTCTCACTGACCAGGTTAATATTATTATTATTATGGGGAAGGGAGACCTGCCTCCTCTCACTGACCAGGTTAATATTATTATTATTATGGGGAAGGGAGACCTGTCTCACTGACCAGGTTAATATTATTATTATTATGGGGAAGGGAGACCTGCCTCCTCTCACTGACCAGGTTAATATTATTATTATTATGGGGAAGGGAGACCTGTTTCCTCTCACTGACCAGGTTAATATTATTATTATTATGGGGAAGGGAGACCTGTCTCCCCTCACTGACCAGGTTAATATTATTATTATTATGGGGAAGGGAGACCTGCCTCCCCTCACTGACCAGGTTAATATTATTATTATTATGGGGAAGGGAGACCTGTCTCACTGACCAGGTTAATATTATTATTATTATGGGGAAGGGAGACCTGTCTCACTGACCAGGTTAATATTATTATTATTATGGGGAAGGGAGACCTGTCTCACTGACCAGGTTAATATTATTATTATTATGGGGAAGGGAGACCTGTCTCATCTCACTGACCAGGTTAATATTATTATTATTATGGGGAAGGGAGACCTGTCTCACTGACCAGGTTAATATTATTATTATTATGGGGAAGGGAGACCTGCCTCCTCTCACTGACCAGGTTAATATTATTATTATTATGGGGAAGGGAGAAATGCCTCCTCTCACTGACCAGGTTAATATTATTATTATTATTATGGGGAAGAGAGACCTGTCTCCTCTCACTGACCAGGTTAATATTATTATTATTATGGGGAAGGGAGACCTGTCTCCTCTCACTGACCAGGTTAATATTATTATTATTATGGGGAAGGGAGACCTGTCTCCTCTCACTGACCAGGTTAATATTATTATTATTATGGGGAAGGGAGACCTGTCTCACTGACCAGGTTAATATTATTATTATTATGGGGAAGGGAGACCTGTCTCACTGACCAGGTTAATATTATTATTATTATGGGGAAGGGAGACCTGTCTCACTGACAAGATTAATATTATTATTATTATGGGGAAGGGAGACCTGTCTCACTGACCAGGTTAATATTATTATTATTATGGGGAAGGGAGACCTGTCTCACTGACCAGGTTAATATTATTATTATTATGGGGAAGGGAGACCTGTCTCATCTCACTGACCAGGTTAATATTATTATTATTATGGGGAAGGGAGACCTGTCTCACTGACCAGGTTAATATTATTATTATTATGGGGAAGGGAGACCTGTCTCATCTCACTGACCAGGTTAATATTATTATTATTATGGGGAAGGGAGACCTGTCTCCTCTCACTGACCAGGTTAATATTATTATTATTATGGGGAAGGGAGACCTGCCTCCTCTCACTGACCAGGTTAATATTATTATTATTATGGGGAAGGGAGACCTGCCTCCTCTCACTGACCAGGTTAATATTATTATTATTATGGGGAAGGGAGACCTGTCTCACTGACCAGGTTAATATTATTATTATTATGGGGAAGGGAGACCTGCCTCCTCTCACTGACCAGGTTAATATTATTATTATTATGGGGAAGGGAGACCTGTTTCCTCTCACTGACCAGGTTAATATTATTATTATGGGGAAGGGAGACCTGTCTCCCCTCACTGACCAGGTTAATATTATTATTATTATGGGGAAGGGAGACCTGCCTCCCCTCACTGACCAGGTTAATATTATTATTATTATGGGGAAGGGAGACCTGTCTCACTGACCAGGTTAATATTATTATTATTATGGGGAAGGGAGACCTGTCTCACTGACCAGGTTAATATTATTATTATTATGGGGAAGGGAGACCTGTCTCCTCTCACTGACCAGGTTAATATTATTATTATTATGGGGAAGGGAGACCTGCCTCCTCTCACTGACCAGGTTAATATTATTATTATTATGGGGAAGGGAGACCTGCCTCCTCTCACTGACCAGGTTAATATTATAATTATTATGGGGAAGGGAGACCTGTCTCACTGACCAGGTTAATATTATTATTATTATGGGGAAGGGAGACCTGCCTCCTCTCACTGACCAGGTTAATATTATTATTATTATGGGGAAGGGAGACCTGTTTCCTCTCACTGACCAGGTTAATATTATTATTATTATGGGGAAGGGAGACCTGTCTCCCCTCACTGACCAGGTTAATATTATTATTATTATGGGGAAGGGAGACCTGCCTCCCCTCACTGACCAGGTTAATATTATTATTATTATGGGGAAGGGAGACCTGTCTCACTGACCAGGTTAATATTATTATTATTATGGGGAAGGGAGACCTGTCTCACTGACCAGGTTAATATTATTATTATTATGGGGAAGGGAGACCTGTCTCACTGACCAGGTTAATATTATTATTATTATGGGGAAGTTAGACCTGTCTCCTCTCACTGACCAGGTTAATATTATTATTATTATGGGGAAGGGAGACCTGTCTCATCTCACTGACCAGGTTAATATTATTATTATTATGGGGAAGGGAGACCTGTCTCACTGACCAGGTTAATATTATTATTATTATGGGGAAGGGAGACCTGCCTCCTCTCACTGACCAGGTTAATATTATTATTATTATGGGGAAGGGAGAAATGCCTCCCCTCACTGACCAGGTTAATATTATTATTATTATGGGGAAGGGAGACCTGTCTCACTGACCAGGTTAATATTATTATTATTATGGGGAAGGGAGACCTGTCTCACTGACCAGGTTAATATTATTATTATTATGGGGAAGGGAGACCTGTCTCACTGACCAGGTTAATATTATTATTATTATGGGGAAGTTAGACCTGTCTCCTCTCACTGACCAGGTTAATATTATTATTATTATGGGGAAGGGAGACCTGTCTCATCTCACTGACCAGGTTAATATTATTATTATTATGGGGAAGGGAGACCTGTCTCACTGACCAGGTTAATATTATTATTATTATGGGGAAGGGAGACCTGCCTCCTCTCACTGACCAGGTTAATATTATTATTATTATGGGGAAGGGAGAAATGCCTCCTCTCACTGACCAGGTTAATATTATTATTATTATGGGGAAGAGAGACCTGTCTCCTCTCACTGACCAGGTTAATATTATTATTATTATGGGGAAGGGAGACCTGTCTCCTCTCACTGACCAGGTTAATATTATTATTATTATGGGGAAGGGAGACCTGTCTCCTCTCACTGACCAGGTTAATATTATTATTATTATGGGGAAGGGAGACCTGTCTCACTGACCAGGTTAATATTATTATTATTATGGGGAAGGGAGACCTGTCTCACTGACCAGGTTAATATTATTATTATTATGGGGAAGGGAGACCTGTCTCACTGACCAGATTAATAGTATTATTATTATGGGGAAGGGAGACCTGCCTCCTCTCACTGACCAGGTTAATATTATTATTATTATGGGGAAGGGAGACCTGCCTCACTGACCAGGTTAATATTATTATTATTATGGGGAAGGGAGACCTGTCTCACTGACCAGGTTAATATTATTATTATTATGGGGAAGGGAGACCTGTCTCCTCTCACTGACCAGGTTAATATTATTATTATTATGGGGAAGGGAGACCTGTCTCACTGACCAGGTTAATATTATTATTATTATGGGGAAGGGAGACCTGTCTCACTGACCAGGTTAATATTATTATTATTATGGGGAAGGGAGACCTGTCTCCTCTCACTGACCAGGTTAATATTATTATTATTATGGGGAAGGGAGACCTGCCTCCTCTCACTGACCAGGTTAATATTATTATTATTATGGGGAAGGGAGACCTGTCTCACTGACCAGGTTAATATTATTATTATTATGGGGAAGGGAGACCTGTCTCCTCTCACTGACCAGGTTAATATTATTATTATTATGGGGAAGGGAGACCTGTCTCACTGACCAGGTTAATATTATTATTATTATGGGGAAGGGAGACCTGTCTCCTCTCACTGACCAGGTTAATATTATTATTATTATGGGGAAGGGAGACCTGTCTCACTGACCAGGTTAATATTATTATTATTATGGGGAAGGGAGACCTGTCTCACTGACCAGGTTAATATTATTATTATTATGGGGAAGGGAGACCTGCCTCCTCTCACTGACCAGGTTAATATTATTATTATTATGGGGAAGGGAGACCTGTCTCACTGACCAGGTTAATATTATTATTATTATGGGGAAGGGAGACCTGTCTCCTCTCACTGACCAGGTTAATATTATTATTATTATGGGGAAGGGAGACCTGTCTCACTGACCAGGTTAATATTATTATTATTATTATGGGGAAGGGAGACCTGTCTCACTGACCAGGTTAATATTATTATTATTATGGGGAAGGGAGACCTGTCTCACTGACCAGGTTAATATTATTATTATTATGGGGAAGGGAGACCTGCCTCACTGACCAGGTTAATATTATTATTATTATGGGGAAGGGAGACCTGTCTCACTGACCAGGTTAATATTATTATTATTATGGGGAAGGGAGACCTGTCTCCTCTTACTGACCAGGTTAATATTATTATTATTATGGGGAAGGGAGACCTGTCTCACTGACCAGGTTAATATTATTATTATTATGAGGAAGGGAGACCTGTCTCACTGACCAGGTTAATATTATTATTATTATGGGGAAGGGAGACCTGTCTCCTCTCACTGACCAGGTTAATATTATTATTATTATGGGGAAGGGAGACCTGCCTCCTCTCACTGACCAGGTTAATATTATTATTATTATGGGGAAGGGAGACCTGTCTCACTGACCAGGTTAATATTATTATTATTGTGGGGAAGGTAGACCTGCCTCCTCTCACTGACCAGGTTAATATTATTATTATTATGGGGAAGGGAGACCTGTCTCCCCTCACTGACCATGTTAATATTATTATTATTATGGGGAAGGGAGACCTGTCTCCTCTCACTGACCAGGTTAATATTATTATTATTATGGGGAAGGGAGACCTGTCTCCTCTCACTGACCAGGTTAATATTATTATTATTAGGTTGAAGGGAGACCTGTCTCACTGACCAGGTTAATATTATTATTATTATGGGGAAGGGAGACCTGTCTCACTGACCAGGTTAATATTATTATTATTATGAGGAAGGGAGACCTGTCTCCCCTCACTGACCAGGTTAATATTATTATTATTATGGGGAAGGGAGACCTGTCTCACTGACCAGGTTAATATTATTATTATTATGGGAAGGGAGACCTGTCTCACTGACCAGGTTAATATTATTATTATTATGGGGAAGGGATACCTTTCTCACTGACCAGGTTAATATTATTATTATTATGGGGAAGGGAGACCTGCCTCACTGACCAGGTTAATATTATTATTATTATGGGGAAGGGAGACCTGCCTCCTCTCACTGACCAGGTTAATATTATTATTATTATGGGGAAGGGAGACCTGTCTCACTGACCAGGTTAATATTATTATTATTATGGGGAAGGGAGACCTGTCTCCCCTCACTGACCAGGTTATTATTATTATTATTATGGGGAAGGGAGACCTGTCTCACTGACCAGGTTAATATTATTATTATTATGGGGAAGGGAGACCTGTCTCACTGACCAGGTTAATAATATTATTATTATGGGGAATGGAGACCTGCCTCCTCTCACTGACCAGGTTAATATTATCATTATTATGGGGAAGGGAGACCTGCCTCCTCTCACTGACCAGCTTAATATTATTATTATTATGGGGAAGGGAGACCTGTCTCCCCTCACTGACCAGGTTAATATTATTATTATTATGGGGAAGGGAGACCTGTCTCACTGACCAGGTTAATATTATTATTATTATGGGGAAGGGAGACCTGTCTCACTGACCAGGTTAATATTATTATTATTATGGGGAAGGGAGACCTTTCTCACTGACCAGGTTAATATTATTATTATTATGGGGAAGGGAGACCTGCCTCACTGACCAGGTTAATATTATTATTATTATGGGGAAGGGAGACCTGCCTCCTCTCACTGACCAGGTTAATATTATTATTATTATGGGGAAGGGAGACCTGTCTCACTGACCAGGTTAATATTATTATTATTATGGGGAAGGGAGACCTGTCTCACTGACCAGGTTAATATTATTATTATTATGGGGAAGGGAGACCTTTCTCACTGACCAGGTTAATATGATTATTATTATGGGGAAGGGAGACCTGCCTCACTGACCAGGTTAATATTATTATTATTATGGGGAAGGGAGACCTGCCTCCTCTCACTGACCAGGTTAATATTATTATTATTATGGGGAAGGGAGACCTGCCTCCTCTCACTGACCAGCTTAATATTATTATTATTATGGGGAAGGGAGACCTGCCTCCTCTCACTGACCAGGTTAATATTATTATTATTATGGGGAAGGGAGACCTGCCTCACTGACCAGGTTAATATTATCATTATTATGGGGAAGGGAGACCTGCCTCCTCTCACTGACCAGGTTAATATTATTATTATTATGGGGAAGGGAGACCTGCCTCACTGACCAGGTTAATATTATTTTTATTATGGGGAAGGGAGACCTGTCTCCTCTCACTGACAAGGTTAATATTATTATTATTATGGGGAAGGGAGACCTGCCTCCTCTCACTGACCAGGTTAATATTATTATTATTATGGGGAAGGGAGACCTGTCTCACTGACCAGGTTAATATTATTATTATTATGGGGAAGGGAGACCTGTCTCACTGACCAGGTTAATATTATTATTATTATGGGGAAGGGAGACCTGTCCCCTCTCACTGACCAGGTTAATATTATTATTATTATGGGGAAGGGAGACCTGTCTCACTGACCAGGTTAATATTATTATTATTATTATGGGGAAGGGAGACCTGTCTCACTGACCAGGTTAATATTATTATTATTATGGGGAAGGGAGACCTGTCTCACTGACCAGGTTAATATTATTATTATTATGGGGAAGGGAGACCTGCCTCACTGACCAGGTTAATATTATTATTATTATGGGGAAGGGAGACCTGTCTCACTGACCAGGTTAATATTATTATTATTATGGGGAAGGGAGACCTGTCTCCTCTCACTGACCAGGTTAATATTATTATTATTATGGGGAAGGGAGACCTGTCTCACTGACCAGGTTAATATTATTATTATTATGGGGAAGGGAGACCTGTCTCACTGACCAGGTTAATATTATTATTATTATGGGGAAGGGAGACCTGTCTCCTCTCACTGACCAGGTTAATATTATTATTATTATGGGGAAGGGAGACCTGCCTCCTCTCACTGACCAGGTTAATATTATTATTATTATGGGGAAGGGAGACCTCTCTCACTGACCAGGTTAATATTATTATTATTATGGGGAAGGGAGACCTGCCTCCTCTCACTGACCAGGTTAATATTATTATTATTATGGGGAAGGGAGACCTGTCTCCCCTCACTGACCAGGTTAATATTATTATTATTATGGGGAAGGGAGACCTGTCTCCTCTCACTGACCAGGTTAATATTATTATTATTATGGGGAAGGGAGACCTGTCTCCTCTCACTGACCAGGTTAATATTATTATTATTAGGTTGAAGGGAGACCTGTCTCACTGACCAGGTTAATATTATTATTATTATGGGGAAGGGAGACCTGTCTCACTGACCAGGTTAATATTATTATTATTATGAGGAAGGGAGACCTGTCTCCCCTCACTGACCAGGTTAATATTATTATTATTATGGGGAAGGGAGACCTGTCTCACTGACCAGGTTAATATTATTATTATTATGGGAAGGGAGACCTGTCTCACTGACCAGGTTAATATTATTATTATTATGGGGAAGGGAGACCTTTCTCACTGACCAGGTTAATATTATTATTATTATGGGGAAGGGAGACCTGCCTCACTGACCAGGTTAATATTATTATTATTATGGGGAAGGGAGACCTGCCTCCTCTCACTGACCAGGTTAATATTATTATTATTATGGGGAAGGGAGACCTGTCTCACTGACCAGGTTAATATTATTATTATTATGGGGAAGGGAGACCTGTCTCCCCTCACTGACCAGGTTATTATTATTATTATTATGGGGAAGGGAGACCTGTCTCACTGACCAGGTTAATATTATTATTATTATGGGGAAGGGAGACCTGTCTCACTGACCAGGTTAATAATATTATTATTATGGGGAAGGGAGACCTGCCTCCTCTCACTGACCAGGTTAATATTATCATTATTATGGGGAAGGGAGACCTGCCTCCTCTCACTGACCAGCTTAATATTATTATTATTATGGGGAAGGGAGACCTGTCTCCCCTCACTGACCAGGTTAATATTATTATTATTATGGGGAAGGGAGACCTGTCTCACTGACCAGGTTAATATTATTATTATTATGGGGAAGGGAGACCTTTCTCACTGACCAGGTTAATATTATTATTATTATGGGGAAGGGAGACCTGCCTCACTGACCAGGTTAATATTATTATTATTATGGGGAAGGGAGACCTGCCTCCTCTCACTGACCAGGTTAATATTATTATTATTATGGGGAAGGGAGACCTGTCTCACTGACCAGGTTAATATTATTATTATTATGGGGAAGGGAGACCTGTCTCACTGACCAGGTTAATATTATTATTATTATGGGGAAGGGAGACCTTTCTCACTGACCAGGTTAATATGATTATTATTATGGGGAAGGGAGACCTGCCTCACTGACCAGGTTAATATTATTATTATTATGGGGAAGGGAGACCTGCCTCCTCTCACTGACCAGGTTAATATTATTATTATTATGGGGAAGGGAGACCTGCCTCCTCTCACTGACCAGCTTAATATTATTATTATTATGGGGAAGGGAGACCTGCCTCCTCTCACTGACCAGGTTAATATTATTATTATTATGGGGAAGGGAGACCTGCCTCACTGACCAGGTTAATATTATCATTATTATGGGGAAGGGAGACCTGCCTCCTCTCACTGACCAGGTTAATATTATTATTATTATGGGGAAGGGAGACCTGCCTCACTGACCAGGTTAATATTATTTTTATTATGGGGAAGGGAGACCTGTCTCCTCTCACTGACAAGGTTAATATTATTATTATTATGGGGAAGGGAGACCTGCCTCCTCTCACTGACCAGGTTAATATTATTATTATTATGGGGAAGGGAGACCTGTCTCACTGACCAGGTTAATATTATTATTATTATGGGGAAGGGAGACCTGTCTCCTCTCACTGACCAGGATAATATTATTATTATTATGGGGAAGGGAGACCTGCCTCCTCTCACTGACCAGGTTAATATTATTATTATTATGGGGAAGGGAGACCTGTCTCCCTGACCAGGTTAATATTATTATTATTATGGGGAAGGTAGACCTGCCTCACTGACCAGGTTAATATTATTATTATTATGGGGAAGGGAGACCTGTCTCACTGACCAGGTTAATATTATTATTATTATGGGGGAGGGAGACCTGTCTCCCTGACCAGGTTAATATTATTATTATTATGGGGAAGGGAGACCTGTGTCAGGAAGTCAGTAATCGTCCAACCAAGGTTTAGAAAACCATGGATTTCAAGACAATTTCCTGGAATGTTGCGACCCAAAGTCCAAAAGACTGCTGAACAGCTTCTACCCCTGAAACAGTAGACTGCTGAATAGCTTCTACCCCCAAAACAGTAGACTGTTGAACAGCTTCTACCCCCAAAACAGTAGACTGCTGAACAGCTTCTACCCCCAAAACAGTAGACTGTTGAACAGCTTCTACCCCCAAAACAGTAGACTGCTGAACAGCTTCTACCCCCAAAACAGTAGACTGCTGAACAGCTTCTACCCCCGAAACAGTAGACTGCTGAACAGCTTCTACCCCCAAAACAGTAGACTGCTGAATAGCTTCTACCCCCAAAACAGTAGACTGGTGAACAGCTTCTACCCCCAAAACAGTAGACTGCTGAACAGCTTCTACCCCTGAAACAGTAGACTGCTGAACAGCTTCTACCCCTGAAACAGTAGACTGTTGAACAGCTTCTACCCCCGAAGCAGAAGACTGTTGAACAGCTTCTACCCCCAAAACAGTAGACTGCTGAACAGCTTCTACCCCCAAAACAGTAGACTGGTGAACAGCTTCTACCCCCAAAACAGTAGACTGCTGAACAGCTTCTACCCCCAAAACAGTAGACTGCTGTACAGCTTCTACCCCCAAAACAGTAGACTGCTGAACAGCTTCTACCCCCAAAACAGTAGACTGCTGAACAGCTTCTACCCCCAAAACAGTAGACTGCTGAACAGCTTCTACCCCCAAAACAGTAGACTGCTGAACAGCTTCTACCCCTGAAACAGTAGACTGCTGAACAGCTTCTACCCCTGAAACAGTAGACTGTTGAACAGCTTCTACCCCCAAAACAGTAGACTGCTGAACAGCTTCTACCCCCAAAACAGTAGACTGGTGAACAGCTTCTACCCCCAAAACAGTAGACTGCTGAACAGCTTCTACCCCCAAAACAGTAGACTGTTGAACAGCTTCTACCCCCAAAACAGTAGACTGCTGAACAGCTTCTACCCCCAAAACAGTAGACTGTTGAACAGCTTCTACCCCCAAAACAGTAGACAGCTGAACAGCTTCTACCCCAAAACAGTAGACTGTTGAACAGCTTCTACCCCCAAAACAGTAGACTGTTGAACAGCTTCTACCCCCAAAACAGAAGCTACCGCACGTTGCCGTGGTTACGTCACAACAGAAGGGTAACAAGCTGTTTGACGTTGTTCTCTTTTTTTCAAAGGGGCGTGGTCGCTACATCCTGGTCATCTACGAGAGTCTGTTGAAGTACGCCCACACTGACCCCTGGAACAGACAGCTGTTACACCAGGTACAGACACACTGACCCCTGGAACAGACAGCTGTTACACCAGGTACAGACACACTGACCCCTGGAACAGACAGCTGTTACACCAGGTACAGACACACTGACCCCTGGAACAGACAGCTGTTACACCAGGTACAGACACACTGACCCCTGGAACAGACAGCTGTTACACCAGGTGCAGACACACTGACCCCTGGAACAGACAGCTGCTACACCAGGTACAGACACACTGACCCTTGGAACAGACACACTGACTCCTGGAACAGACAGCTGTTACACCAGGTACAGAAACACTGACCCCTGGAACAGACAGCTGTTACACCAGGTACAGACACACTGACCCCTGGAACAGACAGCTGTTACACCAGGTACAGACACACTGACCCCTGGAACAGACACACTGACCCCTGGAACAGACACACTGACCCCTGGAACAGACAGCTGTTACACCAGGTACAGACACACTGACCCCTGGAACAGACAGCTGTTACACCAGGTACAGACACACTGACCCCTGGAACAGACAGCTGCTACACCAGGTACAGACACACTGACCCCTGGAACAGACACACTGACTCCTGGAACAGACAGCTGTTACACCAGGTACAGACACACTGACCCCTGGAACAGACAGCTGCTACACCAGGTACAGACACACTGACCCCTGGAACAGACACACTGACTCCTGGAACAGACAGCTGTTACACCAGGTACAGACACACTGACCCCTGGAACAGACAGCTGCTACACCAGGTACAGACACACTGACCCCTGGAACAGGCACACTGACCCCTGGAACAGACAGCTGTTGTCAGCTAACGTTTGCTAATGTTCGTCTGGTTGTCAGCTAACATTTGCTAACGTTCGTCTGGTTGTCAGCTAACGTTTGCTAACGTTTGTCTGGTTGTCAGCTAACGTTCACTAACGTTCGTCTGGTTGTCAGCTAACGTTCACTGACGTTCGTCTGGTTGTCAACTAACGTTTGCTAACGTTCGTCTGGTTGTCAGCTAACGTTCACTAACGTTCGTCTGGTTGTCAGCTAACGTTCACTGACGTTCATCTGGTTGTCAGCTAACATTTGCTAACATTCGTCTAGTTGTCAGCTAACGTTCACTGACGTTCATCTGGTTGTCAGCTAACATTTGCTAACATTCGTCTGGTTGTCAGCTAACGTTTGCTAACATTCGTCTGGTTGTCAGCTAACGTTCGCTAACATTTGTCTGGTTGTCAGCTAACGTTTGCTAACATTCGTCTGGTTGTCAGCTAACGTTCGCTAACATTCGTCTGGTTGTCAGCTAACGGTTGCTAACGTTCGTCTGGTTGTCAGTGAACGTTTGCTAACGTTCGTCTGGTTGTCAGCTGCTTCTTGCCAAATGTTGTCCCTTGTTGTCCCCCAGTACTGTCTCCGTTATCGAGTCGGCATCATCACCTTCCACAGAGCCAATCAGAACTCTCCGCCCCTGCTGAATCTCCGGGGTCTTCCCCTGCTGCTACGGACCAATCAGGCGCTCCGAGACGCCTCTGTGATGTCACGTTCGCCCCTCCTCCACCTGACGCGGGCTGAGACGGACCGTGGACCACTCCCTGGCGATGACTGGACCACATTCTCCTCCAACCACTCCTCCTACCAGGCTGTCGTCCAGGCACGGCCCAGGGAGGGAGGCCCCGGAGTGGGCAGCGGAGATAATCCAGTCCCTGGTTTCAGTCGGGGCCTGCGGGCTACGGTGGTGTTGGATACGGGGCTTTTTGACGGTGTTCAGAGGGTCATCTTCGGACACGGCCTGGGCTACTGGCTACACAGGCTCCTATTGGTGGACGCTATCACTCACCTCACGGACAGGAAGTTGTCGTTGGGGCTGGAGCGTCACATCCTGGTGGATATAGACGACATCTTCGTTGGGAAGGAAGGAACACGCATGAACACCAAGGATGTTAAGGTAGGAGGAAATGGGGCAGGGGGGGGGGGTCCATGAACACCAAGGATGTTAAGGTAGGAGGAAACGGGGGGGGGGGGGCTCCATGAACACCAAGGATGTTAAGGTAGGAGGGAACAGTGGGGGGGGGGGGGTGGTGCAGTGTGTCTGAGATTATACCAGGGCCTTTTGTTTGGCTCACTGCTGTGTGTGTGTGTGTGTGTGTGTGTGTGTGTGTGTGTGTGTGTGTGTGTGTGTGTGTGTGTGTGTGTGTGTGTGTGTGTGTGTGTGTGTGTGTGTGTGTGTGTGTGTGTGTGTGTGTGTGTGTGTGTGTGTGTGTGTGTGAGACAGGGGAGAGGTGTGTTGCTCTGCAGTGTGTCTGAGATTAGACCAGGGCCTTTTGCTTGGCTCACTGCATTGATCCTGACACCACACAGCCTGTACTCTGGGGAGGAAGGTGTGTGTGTGTGTGTGTGTGTTTGCTTAGCTCTGTAGATTAGAATGTCACTACCTGTCAGTGTTTGACATTTTTCCTATAATGCATCAGAAATATGACCTGAACATCTAGGACCTTGGAGAGAGGGGGGAGAGAGAGAGAGAGAAGGAGGTGAGGGAGGGAGGGGGGAACAGACACAGAGAGAGGAGGGGAGGGGGACAGATACAGAGAGAGGAGAGATTATACTAGCCTGCCCAACACCTCAGACAGAGGGAGAAGGAGAGAAGGTAGAGAGAGATAGAGAAGGTAGAGAGAGTTAGAGGGGACAGGAAAGAAGGGAGATGGGGAAAGGGGGAATGTCTGAAAAGGGTAGAGATTGAAAGAGATACAGAAAGAGAGAGAGAGATGAGGACAGATGGAGAGAGAAAGAGAGACAGACTGAGAGATAGAGAGAGAGACGGGGATAGATGGAGAGAGGAGAGACAGACTGAGAGATAGAGACACGAGAATGATACAGCCATTCATTCCTGCTGTATCAGCCTTCCTTTAAAATA
>NC_143031.1:88203411-88210911 GCF_057628025.1 Oncorhynchus mykiss | reverse complement strand
ACATTTGACTTCACCTCCACATCAAGCACCATCAGCAAATGGTAGACATTTGACTTCACCTCCACATCAAGCACCATCAGGAAATGGTAAACATTTGACTTCAGATTCTAGTAGGGTGAGGACGGGTGCTGCAGACTGTTCTAGTGCCCTAGAGCAAATTAGTTGACATTTGTTTAAAGAGGGTGGGGCTTAAGCTGCATCCCTGTCTCACCCCCTGGCCACGTGGAAAGAAATGTGCATGTTTTTTTGCCAATTGCACACTTGTTGTTTGTGTACATGTATGGATGTCTTATGTTTTTCCCCCCAACACCACTTTCCATCAATTTGTGTAACAGACCCTCGTGCCAGATTGAGTCGAAAGCTTTTTAAAAATCAACAAAGCATGAGAAGAGTTTTCCTTTGTTTTGGTTTGTTTGTTTCTCATTTAGGGTGTGCAGGGTGAATACGTGGTCTGTTGTGCAGCAATTTGGTAAAAAGCCAATTTGACATTTGCTCAGTATATTGTTTTCACTGAGGAAATACACTACTCTGCTGTTAATGATAATGCAGAGGATTTTCCCAAGGTTGCTGTTGACCCATATCCCATGGTAGTTATCGGGGTCAAATTTGTCTCCACTTTTGTGGATTGAGGTGATCAGTCTTTGGTTCCAAATATTGGGGAAGATGCCAGAGCTGAGGATGATGTTAAAAAGTTTAAGTATAGCCAATTAGAATTTGTGATCTGTATATTTTATCATTTCATTTAGGATACCATCAACACCACAGGCCTTTTTGGGTTGGAGGGTTTGTATTTTGTCCTGTAGTTCATTCAATGTAATTGGAGAATCCAGTGGGTTCTGGTCGTCTTTAATAGTTGATTATAAGATTTGTATTTGATCATGTGTATGTTTTGCTGTTTGTTCTTTGTTCTTTGTTATAGAGCCAAAAAGATTGGAGAAGTGGTTTACATCTCCATTTTGGATAGATAACTCTTTGTGTGGTTGTTTGTTTGTTGTTTTCTGTTGCACCCCACCATTCCCGAGTCTTGTTCACCTCTCTCTCTCTCTCTATGTCTCTCTCTCTATGTCTCTCTCTCTCTCTCCCCCCTGTAGGATCATGGTATTCCAGTAGACCAGGGGTATGCTGTTGCGCCCCACCATTCAGGAGTCTACCCTGTTCATCTCCAGCTGTATGAGACGTGGAGGAAGGTGTGGAACATCAGGGTTACATCTACTGAGGAATACCCTCACCTCAAGCCAGCTAGATACCGCAAAGGATTCATACACAATGATATTATGGTGAGGAAACACTGGTACACTGCCATCAGAAAGAATTCACACCCCTTGACTTTTTCCACATTGTTGCGTTATAGCCTTATTCTATACAGAATTGTAAATGGATTAAACTGAGAGATTTTGTCACTGGCCCACCCCATAATCCCAAAGTGTTTTTCCAAATTTTTCTAAATTAATAAAAAATGAAAAAAGGTGAAAAGTTTGAATCAATAAGTATTCAACCCCTTTGTTATGAACACTCAAACCATTTAGAACACTTGGACCATTTAGAACACTAGGAACATTTAGAACACTCGGAACATCTAGAACACTCGGAACATCTAGAACACTCTGAACATTTAGAACACTCTGAACATTTAGAATGCTCAGAACATTTAGAACACTCAGACATTTAGAACACTCAGACTCAATGTTACGGTGCGTGAATGAGGACCCAAAAGCGAATTAACGTAATCAGAGCTTCTTTAATGACAAAACATAGGTAGGCTCAGATGGACCGGCAGATTCCGACAGGGCAGGACAAGGTTGCAGCAAACATGACGATAGTCTGGTTCAGGCATGAATAACACAAACAAGAATCCGACAAAGACAGGAGCAAAAACAGAGAGAGATATAGAGGACTAATCAGAGGGAAAAAGGGAACAGGTGGGAAAAGGGGTGACGAGGTAGTTAGGAGGAGACAAGGAACAGCTGGGGGAAAGAGGGGGAGAAAAGGTAACCTAATAACGACCAGCAGAGGGAGACAGGGTGAAGGGAAAGGACAGAAACAAGACACAACATGACAATACATGACAGTACCCCCCCACTCACCGAGCGCCTCCTGGCGCACTCGAGGAGGAAACCTGGCGGCAACGGAGGAAATCATCGATCAGCGCACGGTCCAGCACGTCCCGAGAGGGAACCCAACTCCTCTCCTCAGGACCGTACCCCTCCCAATCTACTAGGTACTGATGACCACGGCCCCGAGGACGCATGTCCAAAATCCTACGGACCCTGTAGATGGATGCGCCCTCGACAAGGATGGGGGGGGGGGGGGAAGACGAGCGGGGGCGCGAAGAACGGGCTTGACACAGGAGACATGGAAGACCGGGTGGACGCGACGAAGATATCGCGGAAGAAGAAGTCGAACTGCGACAGGATTAATGATCTGAGCAATACGGAACGGACCAATGAACCGCGGGGTCAACTTGCGAGAAGCGGTCTTAAGGGGAAGGTTCTGAGTGGAGAGCCAAACTCTCTGACCGCGACAATATCTAGGACTCTTAGTTCTACGCTTATTAGCAGCCCTCACAGTCTGCGCCCTATAACGGCAAAGTGCAGACCTGACCCTCTTCCAGGTGCGCTCGCAACGTTGGACAAAAGCCTGAGCGGAGGGGACGCTGGACTCGGCGAACTGAGATGAGAACAGCGGAGGCTGGTACCCGAGGCTACTCTGAAAAGGAGATAGCCCGGTCGCAGACGAAGGAAGCGAGTTGTGGGCGTATTCTGCCCAGGGGAGCTGTTCTGACCAAGACGCAGGGTTGCGAAAAGAAAGACTGCGTAAGATGCGACCAATAGTCTGATTGGCCCGTTCTGCTTGACCGTTAGACTGGGGGTGAAAGCCGGAAGAGAGACTGACGGAAGCCCCAATCAAACGGCAAAACTCCCTCCAAAATTGAGACGTGAATTGCGGACCTCTGTCCGAAACGACGTCTGACGGAAGGCCATGAATTCTGAAAACATTCTCGATGATGATTTGTGCCGTCTCTTTAGCAGAAGGAAGCTTAGCAAGGGGAATAAAATGAGCCGCCTTAGAGAACCTGTCGACAACCGTAAGAATAACAGTCTTCCCCGCTGACGAAGGCAGTCCGGTGACAAAATCTAAGGCGATGTGAGACCACGGTCGAGAGGGAATGGGAAGCGGCCTGAGACGGCCGGCAGGAGGGGAGTTACCGGACTTAGTCTGCGCGCAGACCGAACAAGCAGCCACGAAGCGACGCGTGTCATGCTCCCGGGTGGGCCACCAAAAACGCTGGCGAATGGAAGCAAGCGTACCCCGAACGCCAGGATGGCATCGTCTGAAGAGACGAGAAAGCATCAGGCTTGGTGTTCTTAGAGCCCGGACGATAAGAAATCACAAACTCGAAACGAGCGAAAAACAGCGCCCAACGAGCCTGACGCGCATTAAGTCGTTTGGCAGAACGGATGTACTCAAGGTTCCTATGGTCAGTCCAAACGACAAAAGGAACGGTCGCCCCCTCCAACCACTGTCGCCATTCGCCTAGGGCTAAGCGGATGGCGAGCAGTTCGCGGTTTCCCACATCATAGTTACGTTCCGACGGCGACAGGCGATGAGAAAAATACGCGCAAGGGTGGACCTTGTCGTCAGAGAGGGAGCGCTGAGAAAGAATGGCTCCCACGCCCACCTCTGACGCGTCAACCTCGACAACGAACTGTCTAGTGACGTCAGGTGTAACAAGGATAGGTGCGGATGTAAAACGATTCTTGAGGAGATCAAAAGCTCCCTGGGCGGAAACGGACCACTTAAAGCACGTCTTGACAGAAGTAAGGGCTGTGAGAGGAGCTGCCACCTGACCGAAATTACGGATGAAACGACGATAAAAGTTCGCGAAGCCGAGAAAGCGCTGCAGCTCGACGCGTGACTTAGGGACGGGCCAATCAATGACAGCTTGGACCTTAGCGGGATCCATCTTAATGCCTTCAGCGGAAATAACAGAACCGAGAAATGTGACGGAGGAGGCATGAAAAGAGCACTTCTCAGCCTTCACAAAAAGACAATTCTCTAAAAGGCGCTGGAGGACACGTCGAACGTGCTGAACATGAATCTGGAGTGACGGTGAAAAAATCAGGATATCGTCAAGGTAAACGAAAACAAAGATGTTCAGCATGTCTCTCAGGACATCATTGACTAATGCCTGAAAGACAGCTGGAGCGTTAGCGAGGCCGAAAGGAAGAACCCGGTATTCAAAGTGCCCTAACGGAGTGTTAAACGCCGTCTTCCACTCGTCCCCCTCCCTGATGCGCACGAGATGGTAAGCGTTACGAAGGTCCAACTTAGTGAAAAACCTGGCTCCCTGCAGGATCTCGAAGGCTGAAGACATAAGAGGAAGCGGATAACGATTCTTCACTGTTATGTCATTCAGCCCTCGATAATCTATGCAGGGGCGCAGGGACCCGTCCTTCTTCTTAACAAAAAAAAACCCCGCTCCGGCGGGAGAGGAGGAGGGGACTATGGTACCGGCAGCAAGAGCTACAGACAAATAATCTTCGAGAGCCTTACGTTCGGGAGCCGACAGAGAGTATAGTCTACCCCGGGGGGGAGTGGTTCCCGGAAGGAGATCAATACTACAATCATACGACCGGTGTGGAGGAAGAGAGGTGGCCCTGGACCGACTGAACACCGTGCGCAGATTGTGATATTCCTCCGGCACCCCTGTCAAATCACCAGGCTCCTCCTGTGAAGAAGAGACAGAGGAAACAGGAGGGATAGCAGACATTAAACATTTCACATGACAAGAGACGTTCCAGGAGAGGATAGAATTACTAGACCAATTAATGGAAGGATTATGACAAACTAGCCAGGGATGGCCCAAAACAACAGGTGTAAAAGGTGAACGAAAAATTAAAAAAGAAATGGTTTCGCTATGATTACCAGAGACAGTGAGGGTTAAAGGTAGCGTCTCACGCTGAATCCTGGGGAGAGGACTACCATCCAGGGCGAACAAGGCCGTGGACTCCCTTAACTGTCTGAGAGGAATGTCATGTTCCCGAGCCCAGGTCTCGTCCATAAAACAGCCCTCCGCCCCAGAGTCTATTAAGGCACTGCAGGAAGCTGACGAACCGGTCCAGCGTAGATGGACCGACAAGGTAGTGCAGGATCTTGAAGGAGAGACAGGAGTAGTAGCGCTCACCAGTAGCCCTCCGCTTACTGATGAGCTCTGGCTTTTACTGGACATGAAGTGACAAAATGACCAGCAGAACCGCAATAGAGACAGAGGCGGTTGGTGATTCTCCGTTCCCTCTCCTTAGTCGAGATGCGGATACCTCCCAGCTGCATAGGCTCAGCACCCGAGCCGGCAGAGGAAGATGGTAGTGATGCGGAGAGGGGGGCAACGGAGAACGCGAGCTCCTTTCCACGAGCTCGGTGACGAAGATCAACCCGTCGCTCAATGCGAATAGCGAGTTCAATCAAGGAATCCACGCTGGAAGGAACCTCCCGGGAGAGAATCTCATCCTTTACCTCTGCGCGGAGACCCTCCAGAAAACGAGCGAGCAAAGCCGGGTCGTTCCAGCCACTGGAGGCAGCAAGAGTGCGAAACTCAATAGAGTAGTCTGTTATGGATCGATTACCTTGACATAGGGAAGACAGGACCCTGGAAGCCTCCTCCCCAAAAACAGATCGATCAAAAACCCGTATCATCTCCTCCTTAAAGTCCTGATACTGGTTAGTACACTCAGCCCTTGCCTCCCAGATTGCCGTGCCCCACTCACGAGCCCGTCCAGTAAGGAGAGATATGACGTAGGCGACACGAGCAGTGCTCCTGGAGTAAGTGTTGGGCTGGAGAGAAAACACAATATCACACTGGGTGAGGAACGAGCGGCATTCAGTGGGCTCCCCAGAGTAACACGGCGGGTTATTGATTCTGGGCTCCGGAGATTCGAAAGCCCTGGAAGTGGCCGGTGGATCGAGGCGGAGATGGTGAACCTGTTCTGTGAGGTTGGAGACTTGGGTGGCCAGGGTCTCAACGGCATGTCGAGCAGCAGACAATTCCTGCTCGTGTCTGCCTAGCATCGCTCCCTGGATCTCGACGGCTGAGTGGAGAGGATCCGAAGTCGCTGGGTCCATTCTTGGTCGGATTCTTCTGTTACGGTGCGTGAATGAGGACCCAAAAGCGAATTAACGTAATCAGAGCTTCTTTAATGACAAAACATAGGTAGGCTCAGATGGACCGGCAGATTCCGACAGGACAGGACAAGGTTGCAGCAAACATGACGATAGTCTGGTTCAGGCATGAATAACACAAACAAGAATCCGACAAAGACAGGAGCAAAAACAGAGAGAGATATAGAGGACTAATCAGAGGGAAAAAGGGAACAGGTGGGAAAAGGGGTGACGAGGTAGTTAGGAGGAGACAAGGAACAGCTGGGGGAAAGAGGGGGAGAAAAGGTAACCTAATAACGACCAGCAGAGGGAGACAGGGTGAAGGGAAAGGACAGAAACAAGACACAACATGACAATACATGACACTCAATAAGTTCAGGAGTGAAGATATGCTTAACAAGTCACATTATAAGTGTCATGGACTCTGTGTGCAATTATAGTGTTTAACATTATATTTGACCTCATCTCTGTATCCCCTCACATACAATTATCTGTAAGGTCCCTCAGTCGAAGAGTGAATTTCAAACACAGTTTAAACCACAAAGACCAGGGAGGTTTTCCATACCTTGCAAAAAAGGACACCTATTGGTAGATGGGTAAAAATGAAAAAAGCTTGGTGAAGTTATTAATTACACTTTGGATGGTGTATCAATACTCCCGGTCACTACAAAGATACAGCCGTCCTTCCTAACTCAGTTGCCGGAGAGGAAGGAAACTGCTCAGGGATTTCACCATGAGGCCAATGGTGACTTTAAAACAGTTACTGAGTTTAATGGCTGTGATAGGAGAAAACTGAGGATGGATCAACAACCTTGTAGCTACTCTACAATACTAACCTAAATGACAGAGTGAAAAGAAGGAAGCCTGTACAGAATAAAAATATTCCAAAACATGCATCCTGTTTGCAACAAGACACTACATTTTTACAACAAATGTTGCAAAGCAATTCACTTTTTCAAAGTGTTCTGTTTGGGACAAATCCAATACAACACATTACTGAGTATCACTCTCCATATTTTCAAGCATAGTAGTGGCTGCATCATGATATGGGGTATGCTTGTCATCGTTAAGGACTGGACTCTGCTTTCCACCAGACACTGGGAGATAATTTCACCTTTCAGCAGGACAATAACGTAAAACACACGGGCAGAGGGAATAAGTGTAGGGGTATGAAGACTGTTTGAAGCCACTGTGTATGTCAGTGTCAGCTATATCAGTGTAGGCAGTTGGTTTGGTCAAATAGTTCTGTGTGTGTGTGTGTATCTCTTCACTTAACCTCTCATTTTCCCTCCCATCTCAAATCAAATGTATTTATATAGCCCTTCTTAGATCAGCTGATATCTC
>NC_143031.1:88193411-88198411 GCF_057628025.1 Oncorhynchus mykiss | reverse complement strand
TCACACCCTCTAAAGCTTTAGCCCCACCCATTCAGCATCGTTCACACCCTCTAAAGCTTTAGCCCCACCCATTCAGCATCGTTCACACCCTCTAAAGCTTTAGCCCCACCCATTCAGCATTGTTCACACCCTCTAAAGCTTTAGCCCCACCCATTCAGCATCGTTCACACCCTCTAAGCTTTAGCCCCACCCATTCAGCATCGTTCACACCCTCTAAAGCTTTAGCCCCACCCATTCAGAATCGTTCACACCCTCTAAAGCTTTAGCCCCACCCATCTCTATAAGGAATCACATGAGAGGCCATGTGCTAAACAGTGAGTATTGGCGGGTGGTAGCCTAGTGGTTAGAGCGTTGGACTAATGACTTAAAAGTTGCACGATCGAATCTCTGAGCCGACAAGGGAAAGATCTGTCGTTCAGCCCCTGAACAAGGCAGTTAACCCACTGTTCCTAGACCAGTTAACCCACTGTTCCTAGACCAGTTAACCCACTGTTCCTAGACCAGTTAACCCACTGTTCCTAGACCAGTTAACCCACTGTTCCCTGAACAAGGCAGTTAACCCACTGTTCCTAGACCAGTTAACCCACTGTTCCTAGACCAGTTAACCAGCTGTTCCACTGTTCCTAGACCAGTTTAACCCACTGTTCCTAGACCAGTTAACCCCACTGTTCCTAGACCAGTTAACCCACTGTTCCTAGACCAGTTAACCCACTGTTCCTAGACCAGTTAACCCACTGTTCCTAGACCAGTTAACCCACTGTTCCCTGAACAAGGCAGTTAACCCACTGTTCCTAGACCAGTTAACCCACTGTTCCTAGACCAGTTAACCAGCTGTTCCACTGTTCCTAGACCAGTTTAACCCACTGTTCCTAGACCAGTTAACCCACTGTTCCTAGACCAGTTAACCAGCTGTTCCACTGTTCCTAGACCAGTTAACCCACTGTTCCTAGACCAGTTAACCCACTGTTCCTAGACCAGTTAACCCACTGTTCCTAGACCAGTTAACCCACTGTTCCTAGACCAGTTAACCAGCTGTTCCACTGTTCCTAGACCAGTTTACCCACTGTTGCACTGTTCCTAGACCAGTTAACCCACTGTTCCTAGACCAGTTAACCCACTGTTCCTAGACCAGTTAACCAGCTGTTCCACTGTTCCTAGGAATAGTGGAGTGTATTTACTGTAGAAAGGGTTTGGAAAAAGGTGATTGAAAGCATTAATACAAAAAACAACAAAACTAAACAAAATGGTGGACAAGTTTGTTCTTTCTAACTGCTGTTTCCATTAGTTGGAATTACATCATCAGGTCTGTTTTAGCAACACACACTGGTCTATCATTTATAGTCTTTATACTTTATATGACATTCTCACAATAAGGATTTAAATAATGAATATAATTGATCTGAAATTCTAGTAATACAAAGCTGGGACCGAGAGACTGAAAAACAGCTTCTACCTCAAGGCCATCAGACTGTTAAACAGCCACCACTAACATAGAGAGGCTGCTGCCAACACACTGGCTCAACTCTCTCTGTTAAACAGCCACCACTAACATAGAGAGGCTGCTGCCAACACACTGACTCAACTCTCTCTGTTAAACAGCCACCACTAACATAGAGAGGCTGCTGCCAACACACTGACTCAACTCCAGCCACCACTAACATAGAGAGGCTGCTGCCAACACACTGACTCAACTCCAGCCACCACTAACATAGAGAGGCTGCTGCCAACACACTGACTCAACTCCAGCCACCACTAACATAGAGAGGCTGCTGCCAACACACTGACTCAACTCTCTCTGTTAAACAGCCACCACTAACATAGAGAGGCTGCTGCCAACACACTGACTCAACTCCAGCCACCACTAACATAGAGAGGCTGCTGCCAACACACTGACTCAACTCTCTCTGTTAAACAGCCACCACTAACATAGAGAGGCTGCTGCCAACACACTGACTCAACTCTCTCTGTTAAACAGCCACCACTAACATAGAGAGGCTGCTGCCAACACACTGACTCAACTCCAGCCACCACTAACATAGAGAGGCTGCTGCCAACACACTGACTCAACTCCAGCCACCACTAACATAGAGAGGCTGCTGCCAACACACTGACTCAACTCTCTCTGTTAAACAGCCACCACTAACATAGAGAGGCTGCTGCCAACACACTGACTCAACTCCAGCCACCACTAACATAGAGAGGCTGCTGCCAACACACTGACTCAACTCTCTCTGTTAAACAGCCACCACTAACATAGAGAGGCTGCTGCCAACGCACTGACTCAACTCCAGCCACCACTAACATAGAGAGGCTGCTGCCAACACACTGACTCAACTCTCTCTGTTAAACAGCCACCACTAACATAGAGAGGCTGCTGCCAACACACTGACTCAACTCCAGCCACCACTAACATAGAGAGGCTGCTGCCAACACACTGACTCAACTCTCTCTGTTAAACAGCCACCACTAACATAGAGAGGCTGCTGCCAACACACTGACTCAACTCCAGCCACCACTAACATAGAGAGGCTGCTGCCAACACACTGACTCAACTCCAGCCACCACTAACATAGAGAGGCTGCTGCCAACACACTGACTCAACTCCAGCCACCACTAACATAGAGAGGCTGCTGCCAACACACTGACTCAACTCTCTCTGTTAAACAGCCACCACTAACATAGAGAGGCTGCTGCCAACACACTGACTCAACTCCAGCCACCACTAACATAGAGAGGCTGCTGCCAACACACTGACTCAACTCCAGCCACCACTAACATAGAGAGGCTGCTGCCAACACACTGACTCAACTCCAGCCACCACTAACATAGAGAGGCTGCTGCCAACACACTGACTCAACTCCAGCCACCACTAACATAGAGAGGCTGCTGCCAACACACTGACTCAACTCCAGCCACCACTAACATAGAGAGGCTGCTGCCAACACACTGACTCAACTCTCTCTGTTAAACAGCCACCACTAACATAGAGAGGCTGCTGCCAACACACTGACTCAACTCCAGCCACCACTAACATAGAGAGGCTGCTGCCAACACACTGACTCAACTCCAGCCACCACTAACATAGAGAGGCTGCTGCCAACACACTGACTCAACTCCAGCCACCACTAACATAGAGAGGCTGCTGCCAACACACTGACTCAACTCCAGCCACCACTAACATAGAGAGGCTGCTGCCAACACACTGACTCAACTCCAGCCACCACTAACATAGAGAGGCTGCTGCCAACACACTGACTCAACTCTCTCTGTTAAACAGCCACCACTAACATAGAGAGGCTGCTGCCAACACACTGACTCAACTCCAGCCACCACTAACATAGAGAGGCTGCTGCCAACACACTGACTCAACTCCAGCCACCACTAACATAGAGAGGCTGCTGCCAACACACTGACTCAACTCCAGCCACCACTAACACAGAGAGGCTGCTGCCAACACACTGACTCAACTCCAGCCACCACTAACATAGAGAGGCTGCTGCCAACACACTGACTCAACTCCAGCCACCACTAACACAGAGAGGCTGCTGCCAACACACTGACTCAACTCCAGCCACCACTAACATAGAGAGGCTGCTGCCAACACACTGACTCAACTCCAGCCACCACTAACACAGAGAGGCTGCTGCCAACACACTGACTCAACTCTCTGGCCACTTTAATAATTAAAAACTGCATGTAATAAATGTATCACTTGTCACTAAATAACGTCACTTTATATAATGTTTACATACCCTACATTACTCATCTCATATGTATATACTGTACTCTGTACCATCTACTGCATCTTGTCTACGCCGTTCGGCCATCACCCATCCATATGTACATATTCTTTATCCCTTTACACTTGTGTGTATAAGGTAGTAGTTTTGGAATTGTTGGGTTAGATTACTCGTTGGTTATTACTGCATTGTCAGAACTAGAAGCACAAGCATTTCGCTACACTCGCATTAACATCTGCTAACCATGTGACCAATGACATCTGCTAACCATGTGACCAATGACATCTGCTAACCATGTGACCAATAACATCTGCTAACCATGTGACCAATAACATCTGCTAACCATGTGACCTATAACATCTGCTAACCATGTGACCAGTAACATCTGCTAACCATGTGACCAATAACATCTGCTAACCATGTGACCAATAACATCTGCTAACCATGTGACCAATAACATCTGCTAACCATGTGACCAATAACATCTGCTAACCATGTGACCAATAACATCTGCTAACCATGTGACCAATAACATCTGCTAACCATGTGACCTATAACATCTGCTAACCATGTGACCAATAACATCTGCTAACCATGTGACCAATAACATCTGCTAACCATGTGACCAATAACATCTGCTAACCATGTGACCAATAACATCTGCTAACCATGTGACCAATAACATCTGTTAACCATGTGACCAATAACATCTGTTAACCATGTGACCAATAACATCTGCTAACCATGTGACCTATAAAGTTGGATGTGATTTGATGTTCTGGACCTACCAGTCATCTTGATTTAGTATTTGAAGAATCTCAAATATAAAATAGCATTTCGCTTCACCTGCAGTAACATCAATAACCAATACAATTTGATTTGATTTAGTGACGATGTTAACAGAGACGTGACGTGACTTAATCCCACTGAACATGACACGTGTGTGTGTGTGTGTGTGTGTGTGTGTGTGTGTGTGTGTGTGTGTGTGTGTGTGTGTGTTCTAGCGAAATGCTTCATAATGACAACTAGGTCAGGATGAAATTGGAGAGAAAGAAATTAACAGAATGTTTGAAAAAAAGAGAGGAGAGGGAGAGTGGGGGAGAGAAAGAATGAGAGAGAGAGGTAGAAGATAAATATACTGTATATATGTTTGAAAAAGAGGGAGGGAGGGAGGGATGTGGCTCAGTGCAGAGAGAGAGAGAGATGTGACTCAGTGCAGAGAGAGAGAGAGATGTGGCTCAGTGCAGAGAGAGAGAGGTG